>NC_061796.1:44701390-44986390 GCF_021462225.1 Girardinichthys multiradiatus | reverse complement strand
CCACCCATCCATCCACCCATCCATCCATCCATCCATCCATCCACCCACCCACCCATCCATCCATCCACCCATCCATCCATCCATCCACCCATCCATCCATCCACCCACCCACCCATCCATCCATCCACCCACCCATCCATCCACCCACCCATCCATCCATCCACCCATCCATCCACCCACCCACCCATCCATCCATCACCCACCCATCCATCCATCCACCCACCCACCCACCCATCCATCCATCCACCCACCCACCCACCCATCCATCCATCCATTCATCCACCCATCCACCCACCCATCCATCCATCCACCCACCCATCCATCCATCCATCAACCCACCCATCCATCCACCCATCCATCCATCCATCCAGCCACCCATCCATCCATCCATCCACCCACCCATCCATCCACCCATCCATCCATCCATCCACCCACCCATTCATCCATCCATCCACCCATCCATCCATCCACCCATCCATCCATCCATCCACCCACCCACCCACCCATCCATCCATCCATTCATCCACCCATCCACCCACCCATCCATCCATCCACCCACCCATCCATCCATCCATCAACCCACCCATCCATCCACCCATCCATCCATCCATCCAGCCACCCATCCATCCATCCATCCACCCACCCATCCATCCACCCATCCATCCATCCATCCACCCACCCACCCACCCATCCATCCATCCACCCACCCACCCACCCATCCATCCATCCACCCACCCATCCATCCACCCATCCATCCATCCATCCACCCACCCACCCACCCATCCATCCATCCATCCACCCACCCATTCATCCACCCATCCACCCACCCATCCATCCATCCACCCACCCACCCATCCATCCATCAACCCACCCATCCATCCACCCATCCATCCATCCATCCAGCCACCCATCCATCCATCCATCCACCCACCCATCCACCCATCCATCCACCCACCCATTCATCCACCCATCCACCCACCCATCCATCCATCCACCCACCCATCCATCCATCCATCAACCCACCCATCCATCCACCCATCCATCCATCCATCCAGCCACCCATCCATCCATCCATCCACCCACCCATCCATCCACCCATCCATCCATCCATCCACCCACCCATCCATCCACCCATCCATCCATCCATCCACCCACCCATCCATCCACCCATCCATCCATCCATCCACCCACCCATTCATCCATCCATCCACCCATCCATCCATCCACCCATCCATCCATCCATCCACCCACCCACCCACCCATCCATCCATCCATTCATCCACCCATCCACCCACCCATCCATCCATCCACCCACCCATCCATCCATCCATCAACCCACCCATCCATCCACCCATCCATCCATCCATCCAGCCACCCATCCATCCATCCATCCACCCACCCATCCATCCACCCATCCATCCATCCATCCACCCACCCATTCATCCATCCATCCACCCATCCATCCACCCACCCATTCATCCACCCATCCACCCACCCATCCATCCATCCACCCACCCATCCATCCATCCATCAACCCACCCATCCATCCACCCATCCATCCATCCATCCAGCCACCCATCCATCCATCCATCCACCCACCCATCCATCCACCCATCCATCCATCCACCCACCCACCCATCCATCCATCCATCAACCCACCCATCCATCCATCCACCCACCCACCCATCCATCCATCCACCCACCCACCCACCCATCCATCCATCCATTCATCCACCCATCCACCCACCCATCCATCCATCCACCCACCCATCCATCCATCCATCAACCCACCCATCCATCCACCCATCCATCCATCCATCCAGCCACCCATCCATCCATCCATCCACCCACCCATCCATCCACCCATCCATCCATCCATCCACCCACCCATTCATCCATCCATCCACCCATCCATCCATCCATCCACGCAGACATCCCTCTTCCCAGTGTCACAACAGCTCATCCGTAGGGACCTCAGTGTTCCCAAGCTAGATATTTATCTCCTTCAACAAGGTGTTATTCTGCCCCGCTGTCTCCTACCTGTGGGATTTGCTGGTGGAACATAGAATAGTATTTTAGCTCAGCAACACAGAGCTTAGTTGTTCTTTTCATCTCAGGCTCTATACCGCAATCCTTCTGAACCAAAACACCTAGATTATCTAAGAGACTCACCTTCATGAAAGATACACATTAACTATGATGTAAGAGAGACCTTTTATCCAGAGAGAACCTACACAGATATCAGTTCGTCAACCTCTGCTTAGGAGCTTATTTCTGGCTGTGTAGTTTAATATTAGAAACTTAGAAAGTTGTATAGAAATCTGATGTTTCAGGTAATTTCTTTGTGGAATTATATACGCAATATTATTATTCAAAAGCTTCACATTAGCACATTTTTTTTCTTAAAGTATATTTGTAGATCTTTAGATTAGAACAAAGAAACAGTGAAGACATTCTGTAAGTTCTGTGTCTCTTGATATCTTGTTTATTTTCCCTACCCTATCAGTGCAGATGCGACAACTCTTAGCCATGGTATGCAGCTTGCTATGTTGTTATTTACCATCTGGTGTCAAATGTTCAAGGTCACTACAGGCTCTGATGGAGACGCAGCGTTTGACAGAGCATGATGAGGCATGCTTCCTTACCGTGGCGACATTTAAGACAATTTATGAGGGGTTCTTTAAGAGGCGGCGCATCACAAATACAGCAAACGTCTTCCACTCCGGCAGCGACTGAGGAAAACAGAAAAACAGAAGGGAGGGGATGAAGTAAATGTGTGAGAGGAAGCCAGAGACAAACAGAGACAGAGAAAGCAGTCAACTGCATTAATTTATGTATATCGATTCACATCCCTGCCACCTCATTGATTTCAGAGTCGCCTGCACCTTTCGTTTGACATGCTGATGTTCAGCCTGGTCCTAACAAGTGTCCAACCTCCCCTTTGACTTCCCTGAGGAGTCATTAGTCCAATAAATTCATTAATTGACTCTAATAACCCAGAAACAACAGGCTTCCATGGGAAAACACAGCATGCTTCTGATAAATGTGACTAAATATTTTCTCTGAGTATTTTAAAGGACGTTAATTGAGAGATCTTTAGACAAACAGCATCAAATGGTTTGATTTTTTTTTTTTTTTATCAAATGGTTTCTTTAATTTAAATTTGACTGAGTCAGTTAATGCATTAATTCAAAACACAAAGAGAAACGCAGCAAACCTTTTTTTTTTTTTTTTTTTCCAGCACTAGTGGCCTTTATTTTTATTTTTTTGACAGTAGGCAGACAGGAAAGAGGGGCAGAGGGGGAGACATTCAGAAAATGTTGCCGGGTCCGGGACTTGAACCCGGGACGGCCACTTCGAGGACTGTAGCCTCCGTATATCGTATAACCCCTACACCATCAGCGCCGCACCCCGCAGCAAACCTTTTCGAGTTTGTTATAAAATTATCATTGTTATAGATCCCCACATGTAATCAAGATTCTGATGCAAAGTTCACAATTAGTCAAGATTTCATCCAATTTTTTTATTTAAAACATTTTGTCTGCACATATAGAGCATTAACATAAAATTGCTACCTCACAAGCCTAATGGGTCACACAGTAAAGGTGCATTTCATTGTATTATTATAGCTCTGATCAATTACATGTCCACTAAGGTCTGAGGTTCAGATTAAATGTGTCTCAGTACTGGGCTGCTGTGGTGGTCGCTGTCCTGTTTTATGTGTCTATAAGGCTGTGCACAGCAGCCAAGTCCTGCATACCCTGAAAATCTGTTAACTAGTTGTTATCTGCACACACAACATTCAAGCAGCTGAAGCAGTACGCCAGCTGAAGTCAAAAACATATGTGGAGCCTCTCCAAACCAGGTAGAAACATCTACATAACCGTTAGAGATTCCAGCTGAATGAGACACATGTTTCTGCATTTCCTTCATC
Source organism: Girardinichthys multiradiatus (assembly GCF_021462225.1). Classification (NCBI taxonomy): domain Eukaryota; kingdom Metazoa; phylum Chordata; class Actinopteri; order Cyprinodontiformes; family Goodeidae; genus Girardinichthys; species Girardinichthys multiradiatus. The sequence continues at coordinate 44,982,456 of NC_061796.1, read as the reverse complement.
TGTTTCAGAGACAGGAAATAAGAGCTCCAACCTGGATTACAAAGCAAGGTTTTACAGCTATGAACCTTTAACCTGTAATACATGGTTATACTGTATAAAGTAAGTAAAATCACAGCAAGCCTAGTAGAAATGTGCGACAGCAGGAGATTACAAATACATTTAACCACAGATATTTCTGTGTGCTCCTGAATCTATGTCAGCGGACAGAGTAAAACGGAGCCCGGAGCGCAATTACAAAGCAGGGTTTTACAGCTATAAACCAATAACCTCTGATTCTTTTGCAGCACTTTCACTCTTAAAAATAATAAAATCAGTCCAAACTTACAGGAAACATAATAATAACAAATATAGATGTGGCATAAATTGACAATTAAAAAAAAATAATAATTATATGATATCAATTCCTTTGCCTTTATAGTTTTTATGTACACTATGCCTCTCTCAATCAGGCATCAACAGTTTAAAACAACAAGTTCAATTTCCATCATGGATGCAAGAAACATAAAACATGGTGAGAGTTGCAGGTAGAAACCGTTTATTTGCAATTATGACATTTGGTATCTCTGCTTAAACCTGTGGCACAGAATAAATTGTAGACACTATTTGTGAAGATGTTCCTTTAGTGTTCAAAAACATTAGAAATAGAGAAATATCTTGTCTTCAATTTGTATTCCAAAACCGACATTAAACCAGGCTAAGCCGTTACTGCTTTTGGTCAGTAAGGATTACCAGAATTATGTATTTTTTGCTAAATGCCAAAATACTGACAGAGAGAAATACTTTCTTTTTTTTTTTTTTACTTTCTTAAAATTCTAAGCTTAAATACACTAAGAGCCCAGATGATCATATCTGCCTTCTAATAGGTGAATTCAGAACATTCAGTTAACTAGAGGCACACCGATAGATGCATTTAAAGGCAAAACATCAAACCCATTGCTTACGGGATTATTGAAGACATTATGTAGAGAAATGTGGGCCTTCCCAACTGAGTTTCATCCTTTAGTTCAATTTCCAGAAACATGAAGGTGTCACGTTTATCTGTTAAAACAATTATAGGCAAGCACAAACAGCATGAGAATGCTCAGCCATCATACTGCCCAGGAAGGAGACGCGTTCTGTGTCCCAGAGATTAATGGGTTTTGGTGTCAAATGCTCAGATCAACCCAGGACCAAAAAAACAAAAGACCTTGTGAAGATGCTGACTGAAGCTGGTAAGAGAATGTCATTACTCACAGTGAAATGTGTCCAGTACCAACAGGACTGAAAAGGCCACTTTCTCAGAGGGGAAGAAGCAATCATTCAAAAAGCAACTTACCTGTCGTGTGGTTTGATTAAATACAATTTTTATGGTTTAGCCATAATGACCATTGTTACATTTGGAGCAAAAAGGTGGAAGCTTTAAAGCTTTAGATCACCATACCAACTCTAAAGTAAGGGGGTGGAAGCATTATGTTGTATTAGTGTTTTACTGCAAGAGGGACTGGTGCACTTCACAAAGTGGATGGCACCATTAGAAACATTCACGTGGAAATATTGACACGACATCTCAAGGGATCAGCCAGGAAGTTAAATCTTCGGTACAAAGAGGTCTTCCGAATGGAAAATGACCCAAAGCAGACCACCAAATGACTTATGAAGTAGCGTAAGGACAACAACGTTTAGAGTCACCACAACAAAGCCCTGATCTCAGTCCCATGGAACATTTCTGTCCAACACTGAAAAGGCATCTGTGAGCAAGGCGCCCCACAAACCTGCCCCAGTTACACCAATTCTGCCAAGTCCACAATTAAACTTTTAAGAAAGTTAAAAATATCTCTAAAAAAAATGTATATTTTATTGTGGTGGTATTTAAAAAATAGTAAAAATTTTGGCAAACACAACAGACCTAAATTAGAAATAAATTGTCCAATTTAACCTTCTGTAAAAATCTGGCTCAAGAATTTAATGTTCTGCTGCCACTTTAAATGTTTGTGGGACTAATCACCTATTTATACCAGCTAATAATTTGGAGAAGAAAGTGTCCAACTAATGAAATCCATGGAATTCCACCAATATTTAAACATTAAATATATATTCCATTTACATCTTTACTTTATGTGAATAAAGGGGCTGAAGTGCATGTGGGCTGAATTTAGCCAGATATTTAGGACAACGTAAGGAGATTTCACTCAATGGAAATGTTCTCCCAACACAAAAAGCTTTACTCCACCATCTGCTGGAAGAGGAAGCGGGTAAAACGGAGTTATTCTTACACGAGTGAATGTCCTTTCTCAGAACCCAGAACTCAGAGTTGTCTTCAAATCTCACCAAACAGCACTGCTTGACTCCGTCGACCTGAGGAGGGAGAAAGGACACAGAACTTTATGGGAGTCTTTCTGATCAACATCAACACACACTAACTTGAAAAAGTATGTTTTCAACACACACTCACGCACTTACTCTCTTCACATTGCCAAGGTACAGTAGTCCATCACTCCAACGAGCCAACACATCATCTCCCTCACTGACTCCCCCCATCCTGAGGAGAGACACAGAGAGGAGAGAGCGGGGCTTGTGTGAAAATGGAAATCCGATTTATCCGTTGAATACTTTGCTGCTGTTGCTGACATGCAGAGTTTACATCCCTGGTCTCTCAGACAGCTGGCTTTCAGTCCAAAGGGGTTAAAATCCCCATACACACACACACACACACACACACTCTCTCGCTCTCTTCTTTAGATCTGAGCATAGCGACAGCCTGTATCCACCAGAGTGAAAGATGAGAGTGAGTATACACCAGAGCAAGACAAATGATTACTGCACACATCAAACACACACACATAGGGGGAAAAGCACTGCATGATGACTGCTGCAACACAGTTCAACTGGATGCAGCTACTTGAAGCATCTGCCGTGCACTTTGCCCGCTGCCTTCCTTACCTCCTTTCTAAACAGCTTAAAAACTTGAATAGATGCATGAAACGAATCCTCAGGCATTTATCTCCGCACCCTGAGCATTTGTTCCAGTGCATGCACACATGTCAGTGCAGACGCAGCATGCAGAGCGCTGTATAATCAGACGGAGAATTCAACAGTGGGGCTGGCCGGTGAAGGGTACCTGCCAAGTCGAACTCCTTTCCGTTGGGGTCACTGGGATTCCTGGATAGGCTGGACATGAAATGCCCTCATCAGCTATGGATGCCCAATTACTGGCAGCTCCGACGCGCAGCGTGCTGGTTTGCAAAAAGTGGCTGGTTTGCATGTATGTCTCTGTCTGTGCCAGGCGCCTCTCTGAGTGTGTGTGTGTGTGTGTGTGTGTGTGTGTGTGTGTGTGTGTGTGTGTGTCAGTCAAACCGTCAGCAGCGAGGAGGAGGAGGCGACTGACTGTCCGTCCGTCTCTCTCAGACTAGTTTGTCCGTCCTTTCTCCGCGGTGCCATTTCATCATGTCCCCGTCGCTGTTGCTCTCTCGCCCCCCTCACACCTCACCCCTCTCCCAGCCGCCGAAGCTTTTATAAGGCGGATTTTGTCTGAGCTGCACCGGAATCAAGCCGCCAGAGACGCCATCATCTCTCTGCCTCTCGCCCTCCGCCGACTTGTTGTGACGCAGACATAAAACACTGAGCTATCGTGGGAGTGCGGGGGGGCATCCAGAGGTGTGTATGTGGGGGGAGGGGGCTTGCTCTCTGAGAGGGTGACCCTAAAATGATTGTGACACGCTTGTGATGTCTGAGGGCAGGACGTGAAGGATGCAGGGATGCAGCGCGCGGTGACAGGGGCCAATTAGGCGGCCAATTAGCGAGTTTTTTCGCCTCGTTAATTGGTCTCCGACAAGAAGTAACCGCCAAGTTTAGGAGAGCAGTGAAGGAAAGTTTTCAAACAGAACAAAGCTGAGGCCAGCTCTTGAAAAGGTTCGGATTTTAGCCCTCAGCAAAAATTAACTTCTTTAATAAAGTGGCTCTTTGAAGGCTTGTCTATTTTAATGTATGTTTTTTTCTATTTATGACAACAAAAAATGTGCCTTTGTTTAAAAAAATATGATGAATCCTGAGGTCTTGATGTAACCTTACTGAAAATGGAGAAAATGTCAAACATTTCCTGCACGTCCAAATGGATTTTTTGTTTGGTTGTAAATAACACACACTACACACACATGTCTAGAATAAATTGATAATTTGTTTAAGTCAAAATGTATTCCCCAGTTTTAAAAAATGGCCATAAGAAAAGGATCATTTCACCATATTGGTCTACGCAAAAATGAATGCTGTCGTTTTAACTGCATCCCCCTGAACCATCTTATGCCTTGTTGTTTATTTCTCACACGTTAGGTCTACCAGTCAGACGTGCTAACACCGCTGTATACGGCTCAAAATGGCCCCTGGCACATTCAAAAAATAAAAGGTGGAGGTTTAGATTTCCATGTGCGACCACTCGAGGGCGTACAAACACCAGGAACTCTGTGGCCGAAAGTCGGACTGACAATAAAGTATGCTGGAATTTCAGAAAACTCCTCATTTTGTAATTTGAACACATCCTACCAGCTTTTCCAAAGTCGCAGTTGAAAACAAGGTCGAAGATGAGAAGATCTTGGTCCGAGATATTAAATGAGTTTATATGAGTAAAATTTCACAGTTTTAAAGCTCTTTACTCAGTGCAGTCATGTTGGTTTTACCTGTAAAACAGCCATTAGGGGTAACTTATCTGAATTCACGTGGTTGTCGTTAGACAAAGGGTCGCAGATTAAAACTAGAACTAATCAAGTAAAAGCAACATGAAGGATCTCTTAAGAAGATGCACTTTGTAAAGATATATTGAGAGGGTTTTCATGGTACAATACAGATGCAACTCAGTAAATTGGGCAGTCACTGAAATGTTAATTTATTTTATTAGTTCAGTTTAAAAAAGTGAAACTCATGTTATTTGGATTCATTTCACACGAAAGAGACACATTTACAGCATTTTCAGACAAATGGGCCCCCAAAATTCAGTTTTATAGAAGAAACAAACAATACATAAGACCAATAAAACAATTTTCAGTACAGAAATACGAGCCTATTGAAAAGCAGGCCCACAAATCTTTAATGTGCATGAATTGTTGCACTAATGCAAAGTAGAATACAGGGGATCAGTCTGTGATTCCGTTGACGTTTTCAGCAAGCTCAGCTCTTCTCTCTCATCTTCCCCTGGACAATACTTTACTTCATTAGGTATACCTGTTAAATTGCTTGTCTTGTTAACACAAATAGCAAACCAGCCAATCACATGGCAGCAATGGATTTAGGCATCTATACATGGTGAAGATGACATACGGGTTGAAACTGAGCATCTGATTCAGAAAATAGGGGGAGACTTTAAACATAGCATGGTTACTGTTGCAAAACGGGCTGGTCTGACTATTTCAGAATCTGTGGATCATCTGGGATTCTCATGCACAACTATCTCTCAGTTTCACATAGAATGGTTGGACAAGGAGAAAACCATTGTGTGAACTTGTTGAAAAGCCTTGTAAATGTCAGAGGTCAGAGGAGAGTGGGCAGACTTGTTTGAGTTAGAAAGTAGACAGTAGCACAAATAATCACTTGTTACGACAAAGGTTTCTGAAATAAACTACCACCTCTGGACTAACAACATGTCAAACCTTGAGAAAGATGGACTACAGCAGCAGAAGACCAGGTGCCTCTCCTGTCAGCTATAAACAGGGAACTGAGGTTACAATCCACATAGGTTTATCAACATTTTCATTACAAAGTGGAAAACCTTTCCTGGTTTGAGTCCCGATTTCAGCTGTGGCATAGGGTCAGACAGCATGGATTCACCTACCTTCTTGTATCCATGGTTCAGGTGGTGGTGTATTGGTGTGGGAAGGATTTCTTGGCATAGTTTAGGTCAATTAGTACCAACTGACCATGATATAAATGCTACAGTCTATCTGAGTGCTGTTGCTGTCTGTGTCCATCATTTTATGACCATAATGTGCCCATCTTTTGCTTTCAGCCGGATAGTTCACCATGCCACAAAGTTTAAATAATTTAAAATTGGTTTCTTGAAAAATGGTAGTGAGGGGCCTCCGTAGTCATCAGACCTCAGTCTAAGAGTACCTTAAGGATGCGGTGGAACAGGAGATTCACTTCATGGAGGTGCAGATTTTGTGTAATACCCTTATGTCAATATGGACCAAAAACACTGCAGGATGTTTCAGACACTGTTCTGAAGGCAGAATGGGTCTGACCTGGTACTAGCAAGGACAAATAAAGACATAAAGAACATGGATCACACACTCATCATTACGGCCTTGATTAAGTTTTAAAGTTTAAAGAATTATCCGGTTAATAAATTTTGGCTTGAACGACAATCCTTAATTTTTTTTAATGAATGTTTCTGATAAAGTTCAGATTGCTTTAAGCCTTGTTTTAGTGACAAAAATGCGTGTTTAGAGTGTACGTGGCGTGCGCGCCGGCAGTGCGTAAAGCGCGTCCGCGCCGCGTCTCGCAGCTGCTCCAACTCCCAGGCTGAGCGGCGCACTGTCTGCGGTTACGGTGCAGCGTTGTGTGCGGCTAAAGCCGCCACTATGAACCGCCCAGAGAGACGGATCTGTTGCCAAAGCGCTAAACACTGAAAGCATCGAAGAACTGCGACGTCAGGGGGAGTAGTTGCGGCAGGAGGAAGAGGAGGAGGGGGACAGAGTTTGCTGCCACACTAAAGTGCGCTATCAGCTGCTGAAGGCTGGACAGACGCGAGGTGTGGGGGACGCTGATAGAGGGGGAGACTCGGTGGGAGGCGGAGAGGCGAGTTGAGGCGGGGGACGGAGACTCCCTCTTCGTTGTTGGCGGTGACCGTGGTACAGATGGGCGCGACTTCCTCCAGCTGAGCCGCTGTTATCGATCCGGCCAGCGGTCCTCAGATGCTGCTTCTGATCGGCTGACAGTTGGATAAGTCGCGTCCTGCGAATGACACCCACCTCTCAGTGAGTTGATCTACAGCCTTACTCTGTGTTTCTGTTCTTTCCTGTTTTCTACTGACCATTGTCATCATGAGTCACAGTAGGAAGCAGTTTGTTCTCTGCTGTGCATTTTAATGGGAGTGCCAGCACGCTGAAACTTTTACAACCCTCATAGTTTCAAGCTTTATTCTTCTATCTGAATGATTCAGATTAAACATATCTGCATCATGCGGCTGCAGCTGCTGGGCAAGGAAATGTGCATTACAGGGTGTGACTTTATTGTGGCCTAGTTACAGCTTTATGTGTGTGTGTATGTTTATACCTCAGTCATATGTGGGCTATTTGCTTTGGTCAAAGCCTCTGAATGGCAGCCTTTCAGACCTCTGTACAGCCGTTGGTCAGAGCACATGCTGCACTGTTGAAGCCTTGTTTCCCCTCCAGCCTGCCTGTGTTTCCCCCTTTCATGCAGACTGCAAATTTGCTCTGTTGAGAGAAGGAGCAGGATCTTAAATCTTGCAGCAGTCCGGGATGATGTAAGAGAAAGTGTTGCAGAAAGGCGGCTGCATGAGTTGAAGAAAGTTGGGTCTGCTTTTTGGAGGTGTTTAGCTACTGTTTTCTCCTTATCCAGAGCTTTAAGGTCAGAAGGTCACCCAGGGTGAGGCAGAGGCATTCTGTGAAATAATGCTTACAGCATGCACACAGAAACTATTCTGCAAGTCTTCCTCAAGAACAAAATCAATGTAAACAGCTTGACAGCATGCAGAAATGCTTCAGGTTAAAATTACTGTATAGCAGCATGCATCTGACATTTCCATGCAGTACAGAACATATCAACTAGGACATCTCTATCCCTCCCACACCTCTCTTCCTCAAACAGTGTTTACTCGATGTCTATCTTCACGTCAAATACCTGCGAGAGGAAAGGGAAATGGAAGCAAAGTCTGCTATGCAAATCCAGACCTGCTTTCCGGGACAGCGACTGTGTTAAACAAATGAGCCAGGGCCTACTGGGCCTATAAATGTCTTTATAAGTTACTGGGACCTTTCAGCACAGGCTTTGTTCCAGAGATGAACTTGGTTTTATAAATCTATTTTGTAATTTATTTGTTGTGTGTTGTTAACAAAACTCAAATACAGCTTCTTGTGCCTGATTAATACAGATTTAAGTGCAAAGCTGAATCTGATCCCTAACAAAACTTTTGTTTTTTGGAAAAGAAAAAGACGATATGTAATACACTCATAATTTTTGACAGAGGAACCGAGAAATTCAAGATTTTATTTTGCTGTATTTTGCTAATTTTAGAAATAGTTCAATATTTTGGTCTATTTAAGTCATAAGGCCATAATTTATATGCATTACTTTTTCAAAACAAGGCAAAATCAGCAAGGGAAATGGGGATACTAAACGTATATAGTACCTTTCCAGTCATACTGACCATTCAGAGCGCTTTATACCAGAGCCACATTTATGCAGATGCACTCACTAACACACATTCATACACAGAGCAATAAGCAATTTGAGGTTACTGCCTTGACCAGGGGCATGTCAACATGTGACAGGAGAAAGTTGGAATTGAACCTACAACATAGGGAATACAAGACAACTACACCTCTCACTGAGCTACTGATCTAGCAGTGGGTCACGGGGGGAGCTGGTGCCTATCCCCAGCAGTCTATGGGCAAAAGGCAGGGTACACCCTGGACAGGTCGCCAGTCCATCACAGGGCAACACACAAACAACCATGCACACACTCATTCATACACCTAAGGGCAATTTAGATTGACCAATTAACCTAACAGGCATGTCTTTGGACTGTGGGAGGAAGCCAGAGTACCTGGTGAGAACCCACGCATGCACGTGGAGAACATGCAAACTCCATGCAGAAAGACCCTGGCCGGGAATCTAACCCAGGACCTTCTTGCTGCAAGGCAACAGTGCTACTAACTGCGCCACCGTGCAGCCCTGATTAAGGTTTTAGTTTAAATCCTTAACAAATGCATCCACAAGAGATGCTGTACTACAACCTGTCTGCTGTCTACTTGGCCTTAGCAAGGACATTAACCCAATTTAATAAGGCTTTTACAAGCTGGTCCTGCAACACCTTCTAAATATCTTGGTTTAAGCTGAGTAAAGGTAAAAGTAGCATGGGTTGATTAAAGTGAAATTGCTGCTGTTACACCTCCTAGTCAACAGGGGAGGTAGTCACAGGTCTTGTGCACACTGTTTTTAGAAATGTTATGCTGTAGCTGCAGAAATACATAAAAAAAAACACAGAAGAAAATGTAGAAAAAAAGAAGCTTGAATGGTAGGCAGTTGCTTTACAGTTGCAGTGTTTTCAAATATTGCAGCTTGGTTGTCTACATGAAGATAGATGAATGATGGCGTATTAGTATTTTTTTCATTTCCAATAAATATGATTTCAGTTCTTCTAAAATGCAGTTTTAATATATGTAGGGATGCAATAGTAAAAAACCTATGCATTCACATAAAACTGCACCTGTGTACCTGGGCCCCTAGGAGCCAAGTTGCAGAGTAGGTGTGAAGACTGTTCAAAAAATAACCATCTGAGCTGCTGTTAGTTGTTGGCTGCACAATTAAAGATGGAGTTTATATATCTCTGAAGGGCATTCAAAATTCTGGATTATTTTTATGTTTATTATTATGAAGCTAGTCTGGGGTTTTTACATAGTGTTGGAAAATTGCTGATCCAGACTTGAAAAAGACATTTTTCTGACAAATGTCACACTTTGCTTTACTGTTATTGTCACTCATTTCAAACTACGTGTGGCACGCTGTCCCGCTTAGAACACTTTGTATTAGGCATGCACATGAAGGCAGTGTGGACCACTCAGAAAATGCTACTTGGTATTTGCATGTCAAATAAGCTCAGCACATGACCCTGCTGCACTCCCCCTCTTTTGTTTGTCCTCCATTTAAACACAGAGTTGTAAAGGAAGAGCCTGTGTGCGCTTCTCTGTGACTCACAACAAAGAGAAAAATTGTACTTGAGCGACAAATCTTTGTCCACAATGCAGCTTTTAATATGTAAGCACTTATTATTGTCGGAAGCAGCCAGGATTTTTAGTTGACATGAGGAAAGGCTTGTCTTAATGGTCTTATTGCCAAAAGGCTTTGAGAAAGTCATTTTAATAGCAGAGTTTAGCTATAAATACATTTTAGGTGTTTATCATCTGAGTAACAAGTTGAGATGGTTCCCTTAGTGCCTGGCTAAGAGACCATTTAACATTTCTTCTCTCTTTCTTCCTGTCTGTGGCAGCTGGCACCATGCTCCACCGTAACCTGCGAACAGGTGGATATGACCTGCCAGGGGTGGAGTCAAGCAATGTGCCTCTCATTGGCTACCGGCCCTTATCACCTGATGGTGGAACCCCAAGCAGCCAGTCAGGGATGAGTGAAAATTTGGAAAATTCACAGGTAATTTTGTTTTTCTTCACATACAGCATGCAGCAGAACTTTGTGAAGGGAAGTTGTTGCCTGCATCGCAGCTCAGTTCTGCGAACACATGCAAGTGTTTTTGCACCACAAATGCAACCTCCAAAATCATCTGCTTTTTGAGGTTGACACAATAAATGGGTTACAATTACATGGGCTCATTTCATTTGTCATGGCCCCCCTGTTCATCACAGCTAGCAGCATTTAGAGCAGTGTGAGATGAAACCATATGAGCTGCTTTCAACTTTCTGTTTGTTGAATAAACATCAGATGCGGTAGTCTGATTCGCAGAAAACACAGAGGTAATAAAACCAGTGGGACGGGACATACATCAAGGCACTGTATATATATATATATATATATATATATATATATAATATGCTGCTTTTCTGTCATTGTTCTACAGACAATTCATAAATTCAGTCAGTTCAATAGATAGTAGATACGCAAACATGTAAAGTAATACATTTCCAAACAAAGTTTAGTAATTTAATATGTTTTAAAAGTGCACAATATCTGCATGCTGATTTTGAGAAATCTTGCAGCTGGATACCTAAATATAATTGACTTTCTTGCAACTGCGTGAAGTTAATAAATAATTTTTTTCATGCAATAAGGCAGGTTTTCACCCATTGTTCTCCGTTGATGCTCTCTGTAAGTCTGTTTCATAATCTATCAAGATTCAACCCTAATGATGAATCCTACCTTTAAAAAGAGTGACCTCTTTTACACGTTTAAAGAATCTGGAGATTTCTCTCGATTAGAATTGATTTAAAAACAACGCTAAAATTGACACTTAACTAAAGTGAGAAGAATCAATGAGAGCAAAAAATCAATGGAATTAAGAATTAAATTTATTACAAATCAAACTAATATTTGGCTAACATATATAAAGGCTAACAAACGAAGACAAACAAGTGGCAGTTTCATTATATATAAAGCAATATTCAACAAATTATTATGTTATTGAAAAGTTCATTTATTTCAGTAACTCAGTTGACAAAGTAAAACACATTATATAGATTAATTACACACAGCCTGATATTTTCAAGCCTTTATTTCTGTTAATGATAATTTTCTGCTTCCTGCCAATGAAATCACAACATTCAAGATTAGAATATTACATCAGAACAATAAAAAACATTTTTAATACAGAAATGTGGGCTTTATGAACAGTACGTTTAATACCGGCAGAAAGGTTTTATTTTCAAAAGATTCTTTTTATCCAACAAACAAACCTGATCAGAAGGCATTTGCTAATTTCCTTAAATGACTGAATATGACTTGTTTGCCTTTGTCTTGGTGTTTGGTTTTAGGTCAAAATTCACTCAGAACAGTTGACTCAGTTTAAGGTTTTGTCCATCTAACAGCAATTAGCAAGCAGGAAAAATGGTACCCATAATTCTGATCATAGTTTTTTGTTAGCATGTTGGCGCTAGCAGTTAGCTTGAAACAGGCTTAGAGTTGTTGGTTCATATTCTTGTGTCTGTCTCTTCTGTTGCTGGTCTGAAAAAAACAAACCGGCTTCTTTAGGACGCTAGTTACATAAAGAAATGGGATTTTTCTGTCACTGGACTGTATACAGTAACTTCTTTAAATCATATTTTGGAATTTATTGATATTTATTGATTCTTTCATTGAAACCAACAGTGGATAAATTCAATTCAAAGATACTTTATCTTTGAATTGAATACTTTAATATACTTGCAGTACATTAAAATACATTACAGTACTTTAAAATGGTAAAAGTAACAATCCTGATAGTTTTCAAATGGTTTTTGTGACTTCCTTAATTGGAAATGTCACAATAACTCAAAATTCCTACCAGGATGAGACATTTTTCACAATAACAACAAAATGATACAATAAACGCCTATCCCTAAATATTCTATTCAGTTTAAATAGTGAATTTAACAGTCCTGTGAGTCTACTGTAAAACTAAACAAAGGAACTAATCTTCAACACTCAGCTATTTTTATAGTTTATTTGCAGATGTTTTTAAAATAGTTGAAATAATTGCAAACAGTGAAGTACTTACCTTGTAAGTGTGTTGGCATTAATAGCTGGCTTAGATTTAATAGTTACCTTAGAGTTTTAAATTCTTGTGTCTTTGGTTTTTGACCAGAATCCCTGAAACACTAATTTAAGCAACTCATCTTCATCTCTTTGCCACAGTTTCGTGCTGATCAGCAAATGTTTGTGAAAAATAGACAATTTAGAGCCGTCTTCTAGTGCTTGATGATATTAACAGTTAGTGTCGACCTGCCTCAGAGCTGTTCATTATTAGCATTGTGTCGACTTCTTTGTTTTTGGTTTACCAGAATACTCTAACTAAACTAATTAGCTTCAACTGTTTTCTGTATTTAATGATTATTAGCAAATTTTTGTGAAGCATAATTCTGTGCAATTTACAAATGCCTATGTTTTCAGATTTGTTTCAGCACCGACAGTCACTGGAATTACTGTGTTGTTGATCAAGCAACTGAGTCCTCAAGCAGTTCAGAGTTTAGTAATTTCATATTTTGTAAAATGGGACTGAAGCTTGCAGCATCTGTGGAGGTTATGGGCTTCAGGTGCATCTATCAGGAGATTTCACCTCTGTTAATGTTTAGTGACTGGTTAGTGAGGCTTGTTTAGCTTGAACAGATGGTTTCTCCCTGAGCTTTACACATAGTCAGATGTTGTCTGACTTGTATTTTTAAATCTTTCATTAATAGCAAGAAGAGTGAAAAAACGTTCACCAAGACTCATTTCTTTACCACAAAGGAACTGTTTGTTGCTCGATGTTTACCTTCATTCTGAACCGTCAAGAAACTCCTTGGGTTTCTAGACTCGTTCAACTGATCACACTTCCTCTCGTGTCACTAATCCACTGCTGAACTGCAGTAAATAATGTATGCTGTGGTTTGGCCAGCTGAAGCAATGCTTGCCTGCTCTCACCACAAATGCTATCCAGTTTCCCAGTCTGTCTCCAAGGACATTCAGTGAAGTGGAATCCAATACAGTCCTTTTACTCATACTTTAATGAGGGAGACTTGGACATCTGTGCCATAACCTTCAGTGAATAGTGAGGCTTAGAGATTATAAAAGTTTTTTTTTGTTTGTTTTTTTGACCAAACAGCAACTACAACAAAATGTTTAAGCTCCAACAAATGATTGAGCAACTGAGAAAAGAAAATGTGCTTGTTACAGGATTAAACTACGCCGGTAGCAACAACTACAGTAAAACCAGATGTTTACACACAGTGTGTAAAAATGTAGTCCCTTTCTGACATTAAATTAAACTAAACATCTCATGTTGTAGGTTCGTTAGGAAAATTATTTCCATTTCCTAAATTCCAGAAAAATGAGAGATGATTTTTGAGGGATTTATATAACTTTAGTCAAATGTTTCTGTTTCTGAAATTCTGGTCCATTGATTCCAACAGAAGTTGTGTAACAGAGTCAGGTCTGTAGACCACCTTGCCTACACACCTATTTAGCTCCAACCCACCAATTTTTATGGGGCTAAGGTCAGGTTTTCTCAAACACATTGACCAATTTGTGCCTAAGCTTTCACTTCCCAGTTGATATTTTCTCCTGATGTACCAGCAGTCCCTCTATCAGCAAAATACCCACACAGGATGATGCTGAATTAATGGCTTTTTCTCTCTGAATGGCCTTTCAGCCCATGTCGTTGCAGGACCCGTTCCTCTGTGGATAATGATATTCTCCTACCAGCTTCATTCAGCATCTTTATAAGATGGGAACACAATTCCCCCTTAAACATTCATCTCTGGGAATCCATCTTCTTCCTAAATGGAATGATGGTTGAACATTCCCATGTGGGCTTGAGGTATCGCCTTAAAAAACATCCACATGTGTGCCTCCAGGTAACTCAAATGTCTAATAACCTGTCAGAAGCTTAAAATGTCGTGTGCTTTCCTAAATGGTTTGAAGGCATGGTGATCTTAGCACATGTAGACTTTGAAGAAATTAATAAAAATATCTACATCTGTCTCCCAGCTCTAAACGAAAGGTTCTTTGTCTTCTTATGTTTTGAAGTTGGAGTCTTTGAAATGGTTGTTCTGCTTGGATTTTGCTTATCTAACTCTAAACTATTTTAAAAATGTGTCTTTTGCAAATACAGTATAATCCAGCTAGGATGTGTTTGTTGGCAGATTCAGATTATTTGGAGGAAATGTTTTATTTTCTTACCTTGTAGAAGTAAACTTGTTCTAGTACAGTTTCGCAGGGTACAAATTGCTTTAGCCAGTTTTTAAAATATAATGCAAATATTAACGCAAATGATTGTGGGAAGCAATATTCACCTGTAATATGGATTTAAATTTACAGCCTTTAGGACATTGTCTTTTCATGGTGAGTTCGTGGCTGATAAAATACTTAGATTTTTGAATCCTGGATCTCCATGTATACTGCTGCTGATCATTCGGAATATTGTCAGATTTAGTTAAAGTATTATAATGAGATAATGTAACCATGATAGAGCCATATTTAGACTTTTTGCAATGAGAACATTACTAATATTTCTAAATGTAATCAGGACTGACGAATACGACTTGTTTGACTTGATTGTGCAAGAGTTTTCTTGAAAGGCGGTAGATATGAGGCACCACAGGAATGCACAGATGAAAGCATGAGAAGAGGAGCACAGAGAAAGATAGGAAGGAAGGGGTCGGGTTCGTGGAGCACTCCAAAAACAATGGTTATCTTTAAATAAAGCTTCAGAAGAAGCATTTGACCCCCCTGTTTGGACGAATGATTTGTGCACAACTGAAAAATGGGCGTACATTTTGGCAGTCACAGAAAGTCTGCTAATAGGCTTTTATTAATGGAAAAGGAATGGAACAGTTTTTTGGGGATTGTAGTCTCCTGGGATGGGGTGAAAGTTAGAAACAGGGGTTCTGCTTCCTGCATGGATCCAAACCCGGTTCTATTTGATATCTGATCTTGTTTAGGAGAAGTTCGGGCAGCTTTAGTTTTTGATGGAAGGAGAGAGGAAGAAAATAGCTTCTCAACAGAGCAGCATGTCCTGCTTCCTGTGTTTGTTTCCACTTATTATGTGCTTCCTGTATGTAACCTGGGGAACTCTGGAACTTTAAGAATAAAGAAGGCTTTAGACTCCAAAAGTAGATTGGATCTGACAAATAATACAAACATGGCACTGAGTAGGAAAAGCAGGTTTAAGGTTAAAAAGACTACAATAAATCCAAGAGATAAAAAGCTGCAAACTACTTTTAAAACACGTGATTCTCAGCAGCAACCTGTGTTCATAAGCTTCAACACAGAAAAAGGGCTGCTCTATCTGACCTAGATTTAGTCAGGCTTAAGAGGACTGGTGTTCTACTGAAAAGTGTTCCCTTTCTCAAAAGCATCTATAGGAAACTATGCAAAGGCTAGTTTCCTTTGTGACAAAAGCAAACAGGATCAGTCTGCCAGTGATGACTTTACTTTATCTAGGGCTGCACAGTGGCACAGTTGTTCACACTGCTGCCTTGCACAAGAAAGTCTTGGGTTTGAATCCTAGCCTGGGGTCTTTTCTGTATGCAGTTTGCATATTTACCCCGTCATGCATGGTTTCTCTCTGGGTGGTGCAAATTCCTCCCAAAGGCCAAAAAACAGGTGAGGTCGGTCAATTGGTCTCTCTAAAGAGCCCTTAGGAGTGAGTGTGCATGTGTTGCCCTGTGATGGACTGGTGACCTGTCCAGGTGGTATCATGATGCTTCTGTGGTATGTATCATATTTAAGCTCTGAACATTTTCTCTTTTATTTACAGGCTCAGTGTTATAAAACAGGGATCCCATAAGCTCATCTATTTTCTTTGTCCCTCTTTAATGACACGCTTAAACAAACACAGCTTCGTTCCTGGTACATGTGAACGGTTTTTATAGCTCATTACAAGACTTACTGCTCAAAAACAATGTTAGCAGGAGCTTTGCTAAATGTTGCGCTGCATTAAAGCGGATATATGGCCAAACTGGTTTATCTACATGGGAAGGTCATTCGTAAGGGAAACGGAGCAGGAGAGAGGAGGGGAGACTGAAAGAGGGGTCATTGTTCTGGAAAAGGCTTCAGGGCTTTGTCTCTTAGTGCGTTTGTCTGTGTGTGTGTGTGTGTGTGTGTGTGTGTGTGTGTGTGTGTATGTCCACTGATGAAGGCCTTTGATTATGTAAATTCTGTCCTTTTTATGTTGACGCATTATGTGTGTGTGGAAGAAAAGTCATTAACTTTAACTGCTTTATCAATGGCTTCATGTTCTTATCGGTGTTGTGGGATGTGTGTGTTTGTGTCTGTGTGAGTGTGTGTAATGGGTGTGTCCATATGATGCTGCCTTCCGGGGGCCGGACTTGGATCTTGCTTCAGGTGTGTAACAAAGCTTCAAGTTGTGTAGAGAGACAGTCTTTACAAGGATAAGCTTATAGAAATCGCTTCGTATTCAGAGGAGTTCTGGAAAAGAGGGAAGCGCAGATGAAAAGGGAAGGAGAAAATGGGAAAAATGTTTACGGTTTTATCCTGAAGATTTCCAGGAAACTTAAGGATTCTTACCTGTCTGTACTTGCCCAGGAAGAGGTAACTGACAGTTTCTTTCTTTTACTCTCCGTGTGTATATTAGTTCATGGGGAAGCAAGAAATGTTGTCAGATTTGCCCAGAATGGGTAGAGAAAGAACTGAAAGGTCGATAACAGGTTTGGCTTTCCTTTTGAATGTAAGGAGCTTCCATTTGGAGTGCTGACTTTCAGACAATGCAAGTCCAGGTAGTGTGAAGGAGGCCAACAGAGGCTAAATGAGTTTATTATGAATAATAACACCATAAACCTGATCTGTGTCAAACCATATGGCTCCTCTCCTGCTTTGAACATGTAAACTAAGCTCGCTCTGGGACCTTGAACTTGTTTTTTCAAGAGTTTACTTGAGTTGGATCTTTAGAATTTTTTTGTGCAATAAGAACAGCCTTCGTCAAGGATTAGAAAATGTTGGGATTTTAATGTTTTTCTCTACAGAATGTGTCTCCAAGGTATCACTGTTGTGTTATGGAGATCAAAACAGTTGACTTACGATGACTCAGTTAGAGCCGTCCCTCCAACGTGGTCTGAAGATTGCACCTTAGAAAACGTGGCACAGCATTCGACTCTTGCACGATGAGAATGCTCAGTAATATTGCTTGATGTGAGAGTTATATGGTGTAAGCTAAGTGCAAACAGCAAAGCAGAAAGAGCATGAACCAACAATCATTTTAACATAGCTTTTAAGGTCTTTTGTTCTGAAAATCAAAAGAAATATAAATGATAAAATTTTTCTAATGCATAAGAAGATCTCATTGTTCACAATATGTGCACCAAAACAAACCTTAACACATAAACTCTCTTAATTTGATGAAGAAATGTGAAATTATTGTAGTACCTCACAAAATCTGCTGCTGCTTCTGGTAAAAGATATAAAAGGAAAAGTACTTTTTGTGAAATATTCTCTTGTACACGAGGGTTGTAGCATAAACAGTTAAAAAGAATAAGTATTTTTTTACCTGCAACGTAGCTTCTAACTCTGGCTGTCAGGTGAATGTTATACAGTACTGCTCTTGCAGCCTGTTTGGTCATAGGTCATCTGCCTCTAATTCCTCCGTCTGTTTTGGCAGTATTCAAATGTCCCTGAAGATCAGCTGCATGTATCACGCTTCTTTTCTCTGTAAGAGAGCTGTGACTCATTAGCTCTGTGCAACCTGAGTTAGCCTGAAGGATCCTGCAACCCAAGAGTGTATGTGTAAGTGTGATAAGACTGAACGCCAATGCTGCAGATGCAACTTTCTGTGTATTCATCATACTGGACTGAAGTTGATTAGAAAGGCTGTCAGTAAGTTGTGGCATGTGAGTCATTATTTGTTTTTGGGGTGGATATTTTTAGGTGTTTAGATGGTTGGTTTGCTGCAACAAGAATTATGAGAAATATTATGTGGGTGCATCTTAAGTGTTGGGCACATTTGTTGACATAGATCGGACAGATAAGTTGTTTATTTTTCTTAATGGCAAACTGCTGTCCGGCCCAGAAACAGGGTTCTGGAAGAATTCCAGTGTTTTGCTTTTTTTTCTTTGTGGGATTGCAAAATACTCTTAAACTCAGCTGTATTTGCAGCCTAGTGGGTCTGAACAAGGAACAGGTCAATGTTATATTTTCATAAAATGAAAATGAACCTTGGGTAAAACTTGAGTATCACACTATGAACTCAAAAGCATGATTTGATTGCAATTATTTTTAGCAGAAAATAAATATTCTTAGTGTTGCTAAAACAATACAGCATATACATTTTTTGTTATATTTATTTACATATTTATTTATTGTCATAAACTTAGAATAAACTCCTTATAAATGTATTTTCTTATACCTTTCTGCCTAGCTGTTTTTATACAGTAATGCAGGTAAAACTGCTTGATATAAAGTGAATTATTAGTCAGGCTCCCTGCTTAGGCAGAGCCTGCAGTCAGCCACTCAACAGACATGCTGGTCGTAGTGTCACGGTGAGGTTTGAGGGTGGACCGAAGCGTAGACAAGAGTTTGTTAGCAGCATTCTTGTAAACGGTCTTCAGCTTTATTCAAAGGATAAAACGAAGGGAACATAACGAACATCACGGGAACATCACTCAGCAGGTACAAGCTTCAGACATATCAAACTTACTTGAGTTGTACTGCAGGTACGTAGCAATCACTGAACTAAATCAGTTAATGTGATCAGAGGAACCAAAACCAACTAATATACAGAGCGAGAACAAAGGCAGGTAATCAAGGAACCAAGAACAGGTGTGACAAGGAGGCAGGAAGGCAGAGGGAGCAAGTGAAACTAATACATAGATTAAAACATGGCGAAGGGACTAATAAACAATACCAAAACGAAGCTATAAACAAATAACCAAATGAAGCATGAGAGTTAAGAAAAATCATGAACAGAGAAACTAGAGGGAACATAAGAAACACCATAACCTAAGAACGAACAAGGAACCCATTAAGCAAACCAGATTACATAGTAACAAAACCTAAAACCACACTGACTGAACTGACAGGAAAAAGGCAGAGAACATGGGAACTAGAATAATTATAAACAAAATGTCAACACTACTAAACTAACCTCTCAGGAGGGACTGGAGAAATAGGATAAACTAGAGAACCAGACTGGGAGGACTAGGAAACAAAGACCGAATACAAAATAACTGAAGAGGAGTAACAGAAAAAGGAATTAATAAGCAGAAGAGTGCAAGGGGGGAGAATAAATACCTAACCATGAATAAAACACAGAGATACTAGATGGGAAACTAAAACTAAAGAACCCAAGGAAAAGCACAATAATAATCATAATAACAATAGCAACAATGACAACAAAGAGAAAACCGTACTAAGTCATGAGAAAAACATTAATTAAAGGAGCTATGAACGAGGAGGGAGAAACACAACCTAACACCCAAAATAACTGAGGAAAAAACAAAACACAAAACCAACACAGAGTCCAAAAAGGGACACACCCTGACTTGTAGTTTTAAAATGGGGTAACCTTTTTAAAAGGTGACTGTCCTTTAGTTCCCACACCATTTTCCACAACCAGAAACATTTCCAGTGAGCCAAATTCTACTTTCTTGTAGTCAAGAGAAAAGTGTAGGAGCCCTCTTTCAGCCAGCTGACTGACAGTGCACAGCAACATGTGAAGGCAGCATTACTGCATTACTTCATACTTCAAACAGCCAAAGAAAACTCCAGTAACTTCAGCACTTTCTTTGGGATCTTAAATAAAAAAAGGACTTTTTAAGTCCTGGACTTGAGGACTTGAGTTTTTAAAACCTTAGTATACCTTTATCTCCCATGTCCGTCTGCCTTTTGTTTTATTTTTGTTTTATTTTCCAGACGTTTCCATTCAAACACCCTCAATTATGAAACCCCATGATGTGTACAACACGATGACATGAACAATTTTACAGTTGTGTAATCATGTGTCTTCTACACAGGCGGAGTCCTCACCAATGAAGACGACCTGGTACTGTCCTCTGGATTTGGTAATAATGACCGGATTTCATACTGTAACATGCACTGTGGGTTCTGTGAATTAGTAGGGCAGCAGAATGGGGTAACTGTGTCAGGGACTTTCCCTCAGGCTTAAACAGGATCCATGAAGCTACATGTGTGAAACGAGTTCAAAGATGCTTGCGTTGTCTTTATTACACATGGGGGGTGGGGTTGCAAAGGTGTTTGTCCAGAGGAGGGAATGTTTAGTTTGAAGCTAAAACTGGACATGTGCAAAAACAGGGAATCATCTCCCTTTTTATCTGAAAAATAGGACAGAATTTCTAAAAGCCTAAAGAGTTTTTGGTTCAGATCAATTTAAAGGTTCATAACAAAGTCTGGCTTCTAGGAAGCAATGTGTAAAAAATTAGAGCAGTTTAAAACTTTTGTGTAGAGCTGAATGAGCCGTCCTGCTCACAGTTTCCCTGCTTTACAGTCCACCGTGGTGGAGGAAGAGGAGGAAGGGATTATCTACACTGTTGTGGTCAAACAGCAGCATGTTGCCCCCAACAGTCCAGTGGTGAGTTACTCTATATTTGACACTGTTTCAGAAGACTCAGCAAGCATTTTCAGTGTCTTTCCCTCATTTCCTGTTGATTTCCAGCCAATTTCCCGTTCCCAGTGCGTAAAAGCAGGGACAGAAGAGAAGCTGGTGCTCCACCTCCTCCACTCATTTTCCCTGGGAGATTCCTCCTTCATCTCCATCTTCCTCTCCACCTATCGATCCTTCACCTCCACAGAGAAAGTGCTGGACATCCTCACTGACAGGTAGGAGAATTGTGTCATGTGTGAGCGTTAATTACGGGTTTTCAGGAAGATTTAAAAATTGAGTTTTGTTGTAGTTCCTGTTGCAACAATCTGCAACAACTGCAGATGCTGTTGGTTTCTAGTCTGGTCGGTGGTGCAGCCTAATTCAGCCTGAATCAGTCTGATCTTGCCTTGTGGGACCCTTATTGCACAGAGATAAGAAGCTGCTTACTCTGTGATAAACTAGAGAAAAAACACCTGGCCATAAATGCACACGTGTGTTCTCAGCACAGAGGAAAAGTAACACATATTTTTTTTGTTCTGTCGTGATTCCAAGAGGAATATGTCCTCAACTACCTCTTGTCACTCAATCGCTGCTTCCTTTTTCTAGTATTATCTTTACACCTTGATTCATACTTTTAGGCATTTCTCCAAGGAGCTAGAACATTTTCAGTTCTCACAGATTCCTCTCATGCAAACAGATTTTGAGTTCCAGCATGCCTTGCAACATCATCTGGCTTGCAAGTAAGACTGGTTTGCATGCAAATTCACTTAGATCCATTTCTTTTTGAAATGTATTTGGAATCTATAAAACCCTCTTAAAAATTAAGAGACACCTTGCATAGAATCCCTTTGCATTGTTTTAAAATTGTATCAGGCTGGTGTCTATCTGAGAAATGCAATAATTAAAATTTAAAAAATTTAAATTATGCTTTATAGCCTTTTCCTTAAGTAAATGAGGATTTTATCTATTTCACTTGTTTGGGTCTTTTTTATTGTGACACTAAAAAGAGCAACACATCTGCATCAAGGCCTCTCTTACTGGATTAACAACACTGAGCATTAACATTGAACCTGAACAAGGATGTTGTCTGCAGAGGATTGGAAAGGTCTTCTGGGCTGCATCAAGAGCGCAGTGAGATTTCCATTTTGCCTAATAGAGCAAAAGAGCCCCTAACTGTTTGGACCACAAAACTCCTATAGTGAGATAGCAGTGCTTTATAACCTTTATGGCATCATATCTGGGTAATGAGTGCTGTATGGATGAGGGTCGTTACAGCAGTGGCTGCCTGTCAGTGACGTGTGTGTGCATGGCCCTGCTCAGTTTTGTCATCAGAGAGTATTTTTAAAAAGATGGCAATGCTGAGCACATGCTAAAACCACAGCCTCATGATGCTCACACTGAGCTGGCTGCACTCCTAGTAGCATCTTGCCAGCTTTGTACAACAAGATAGGATCTGACCAACGGGCTAAAACAAACCATCCACACTCTCAGAGATCAGCATGAGCACCGTTC
Source organism: Girardinichthys multiradiatus (assembly GCF_021462225.1). NCBI lineage: Eukaryota > Metazoa > Chordata > Actinopteri > Cyprinodontiformes > Goodeidae > Girardinichthys > Girardinichthys multiradiatus. The sequence continues at coordinate 44,960,003 of NC_061796.1, read as the reverse complement.
CCTCTGGAACTCAAACCAGAGGAGAAGGGCACACACCTCTAAACTGCACAAGCAGACAGGTTTCAGGAAGACTGAGGGAAGTTGTGCAATCCTTAGGCTGCAGGTCAAATATAAACTGTCACGTTGCTGTCAAAGAGAAGCTCTGGTGTTGTTTATAGTGTCTTAGGTGGAGGTACCGGAAAAAGTATCAACAGTGATTTAAAGAGTTTATATTATAATTTTACAACAGTAGCATTGGAATATTAAATAAAACAAAAAAAAAGGTTTCAGAGCCACAGTGTGATCGGCTCACAGTGAATTTGCCTGTTAAAATAACAGCCATTTTAGATAATTTGTGAATGATTTATTTTGCCCTCACAGAGCTGGAATGCTCCGTTGTATGCAGACCTTTGTACAGAAACCCCTTTCACTAGATAACTTGATAATACACAGATGATAAATAATGATGCTGTTTGCACCTCCACAGTTAGGCTGAGGTAAATGGTGAAAGTGCAGAAATCTCCCATATTTAACTAAAAATCCATATCGTGACGAATATGCTAGTGCAGATGTGATACCAGTGGTGGTGATGTAGTTCTGGGTTGATCAACAATGCAGAAGAAAGAAACCTCTGTGTGCAGCGTTCAGACTTAGTAAGGTCATGTTTGTCTTCCCATTGAAACTGGGACAGTCTTGATTCAGTGTGAATGGTGCCTAAATACCACCACATCACTGACCTCTTTTAAAGGTTATGTCATTCTTACATTACTTAGATGCATGTGTTTGCTGCTGAAGAATTTAATCTTTTATTTGTGGCTGCCTGAACTTTCTCTTTCACAGATTAGAGCACCCGCCTGGGGAGCGCGAGAGAAGTATGACGAGACCATCCTTTAACAAGTGAGTTTTTGAAAATACAGGTCCTTCTCAAAATATTAGCATATTGTGATAAAGTTAATTATTTTCCATAATGTCATGATGAAAATTTAACATTCATATATTTTAGATTCATTGCACACTAACTGAAATATTTCAGGTCTTTTATTGTCTTAATACGGATGATTTTGGCATACAGCTCATGAAAACCCAAAATTCATATCTCACAAAATTAGCATATTTCATCCGACCAATAAAAGAAAAGTGTTTTTAATACAAAAAACGTCAACCTTCAAATAATCATGTACAGTTATGCACTCAATACTTGGTCGGGAATCCTTTTGCAGAAATTACTGCTTCAATGCGGCGTGGCATGGAGGCAATCAGCCTGTGGCACTGCTGAGGTCTTATGGAGGCCCAGGATGCTTCGATAGCGGCCTTTAGCTCATCCAGAGTGTTGGGTCTTGAGTCTCTCAACGTTCTCTTCACAATATCCCACAGATTCTCTATGGGGTTCAGGTCAGGAGAGTTGGCAGGCCAATTGAGCACAGTGATACCATGGTCAGTAAACCATTTACCAGTGGTTTTGGCACTGTGAGCAGGTGCCAGGTCGTGCTGAAAAATGAAAACTTCATCTCCTTAAAGCTTTTCAGCAGATGGAAGCATGAAGTGCTCCAAAATCTCCTGATAGCTAGTTGCATTGACCCTGCCCTTGATAAAACACAATGGACCAACACCAGCAGCTGACACGGACACCCCAGACCATCACTGACTGTGGGTACTTGACACTGGACTTCTGGCATTTTGGCATTTCCTTCTCCCCAGTCTTCCTCCAGACTCTGGCACCTTGATTTCCGAATGACATGCAGAATTTGCTTTCATCCGAAAAAAAGTACTTTGGACCACTGAGCAACAGTCCAGTGCTGCTTCTCTGTAGCCCAGGTCAGGCGCTTCTGCCGCTGTTTCTGGTTCAAAAGTGGCTTGACCTGGGGAATGCGGCACCTGTAGCCCATTTCCTGCACACGCCTGTGCACGGTGGCTCTGGATGTTTCTACTCCAGACTCAGTCCACTGCTTCCGCTGGTCCCCCAAGGTCTGGAATCGGCCCTTCTCCACAATCTTCCTCAGGGTCCGGTCACCTCTTCTCGTTGTGCAGCGTTTTCTGCCACACTTTTTCCTTCCCACAGACTTCCCACTGAGGTGCCTTGATACAGCACTCTGGGAACAGCCTATTCGTTCAGAAATGTCTTTCTGTGTCTTACCCTCTTGCTTGAGGGTGTCAATAGTGGCCTTCTGGACAGCAGTCAGGTCGGCAGTCTTACCCATGATTGGGGTTTTGAGTGATGAACCAGGCTGGGAGTTTTAAAGGCCTCAGGAATCTTTTGCAGGTGTTTAGAGTTAACTCGTTGATTCAGATGATTAGGTTCATAGCTCATTTAGAGACCCTTTTAATGATATGCTAATTTTGTGAGATAGGAATTTTGGGTTTTCATGAGCTGTATGCCAAAATCATCCGTATTAAGACAATAAAAGACCTGAAATATTTCAGTTAGTGTGCAATGAATCTAAAATATATGAATGTTAAATTTTCATCATGACATCATGGAAAATAATGAACTTTATCACAATATGCTAATATTTTGAGAAGGACCTGTACATCTTCTGTCTCATAAATAGAAGCGAGAAGCTGTGCTTCTTCTGCAAACACTTCTGCTTCTTGCTTCTGTTGTTATTTTTATCAGGCTGTAGATTTTACTTTTACTTTGACAAATATGAAATATTTTGCTTAGTAATAAATCATAAAACTCCTTAATTAAATAACAAAAGGCAATGAAGTGAGTATGGATAACAATGTGTGAGGTTGGTGAGGTTGTTCCCTTCAAGGAAAAGCAACCCCTCTTGGACTTATTCAGGTTGCATCAGTCAGGATTCTTACTATTGGTCCTCCAGACAAATCATTTTCCAGCTGTCCCAAACCATCAGACTATAATTAATTTATTTGAGTAAATAGCTTTTAAAAAATGTTCCATCCTTGTACTTTTGCAGAATTTTAGTCCGTTCTTGATATTTTTCTTTGACGTTAATGTTTCCTTGCTTCTCTTCTTGTACGATAGTCTCCTCCTCCTTGTATTTGCAGATGTCCTCATCTGCTGCAAACCCTGCACTGGTGTAACATGAACCAAGTCAAGTCAAGTAAAACTTTATTATCCCCAAGGGGCAATTTGCAGTGCAGACAGCAATGAAAACATAAAAAGCAGCCACACACACACCAAAACAAAACAACAAAAATTAAGTCTGATAGCAGGCTAATAGCAGCGGGAATAAAGGACTTTTTCAGTCTGTTCGTCTTACAATATGGTATTTTGTATCTCCGTCCTGATGGTAAGAGCAAGAATTCTGCCACCGAGGATGGCTAGGATCAGGCAAAATGAACCTGGCGTTTTTGAAGGACCTAGAGTTATGCAGGTCACTCAAATCATTAAGAGATATCCCAGCAATTTTACTACAACCATGATAATACTTTGCAGACGATTCTTATTTTTGATGGCAAGCGACCTGTACCAACAAATAAAAGCAAAGGTAAGAACAGATTCAATAAAACAAGAATAAAATGTCTTCATAGAAACAGAGCTGACAATAAAACTACGCAGCTTACGATAAAAGTGCATACGCTGGTGTGCTTTCTTTATCACACAATCTACCTGTGACTCAAAACTCAGGTTTTCATCAATGAGTCCCAGGTGTTTATACTGTGGCACCAGCTCCACTATTCAGTGGAGAGATCAGTGTGGGGATTTTCACAAAGTCTATGTGCACATTTCTTTTGTTTTATTGACATTCATATTTAAAAAGGATTCTTCACACCAGTTTAAAAAGTCACTGACAACCAAGCCATGTTCAGAGATTTCTCTGCTAAGAAGTGACACAATGATGGAACCAGCCTTAGCTTCTAGGATGTCCTACTACAGCTGAACTTCTGACCTGAAATGTCTTGAAGATTCAGAAAACTGTTCTTGCTGCTGCAATATTTATAGCAGAATTTTCCTGCATGTGAGGCCAGTTCTGATGCCAAGCAGCTGCAGCGTTGATTCACGCCATTTTAAATCACATTACTACATAATTTATTAGTTAAATCAGTCTCATATATTTCACTATTAATTAAACCTTCTAATTATGAGTCTAAATTTTTTTTCTTTCCCATATTTCTTGGCACAATGACTTATTTCCAACCAGAGATAAGAACACGTCACCCAACAACTTAGAGAAAAATCACCTGAAACCACTGTTGAATCACATTGTTTATTTATTATTAAACAAACTAATCTACATTTTCTTTACTTACTGACAAGAAACAGAAGTAACAATACGTAATGAACATCTACTGATCAGAGTTTAAAAGGGTTTGGCTTGTTATGAAGTACTAATAAATGAACCTTGGGCTTTTTGTCATTTAACAAGTTCAGACTGGAAGAGCTGGAAGACCTTATCAGATTTTTCCTCAACTCTGCATGTGAACCTATCCTTGTTTTTTTCTGATCGTCTATCTAGTTTCTCAGAGGTCAGGGAGAATGGATTAGGAAATGAAAGCAATGCAACTCATTCAGTATGTTCTCTGACCTTTAATTTTACTGTGGTCAGTAATATAAACAATCTCACCTGGGTGGCAGAAACTTCAGCTCGCTGGGTGCTCCGTTTTCAAACCACCGTATCTCTGGAAGCTGGGAAATATTGGCACAATGTCCTTTGGGTCGGCCCTGGGGATCACTGCACAGAGGGCTAGCAACAGCTTGGTCTGTCTTAGCGCCCTGTTTATGTCTATTGTCCTGTGTTTTTTAGTGCTTCTGGTACAGTCATACCTCTTTCACCACACCTGATTATGATTCATTCCTTTTTACTAAATTATTGACTTTGCAGCCACAAGCTGGTCTAAAGCCCTTGAAAATGTGATTTTTGTATCAAATCAGTGTATTGTAGTGTGTCAACTTGTTTTCTGCTTTTAAAAGGTGATTTTTGCCTATAAGCAGATTTCAATGAAAGCTAATAGACCAGATGTCTAAGTCTAGCTTTCTTCTCCTTCTCTTTTTTCTTACTGTCCATGCAGAGCGGTGTGTACTGTGTTCAGCACGTGGCTGTCGGAATATCCTGAAGACTTTAAGAACCTTGGGGATCCTTCTCGGCTGTTGCGTCTGGCTCCTCTCGTACCTCAGGACTCCTCGTCTGCAGCTGACCTGCGAGCTCGCCTCCTCAGGATGGCCGAGGAGCTCAGCGAGAAAGCCCTGCTCCCTGACAACCACAGAGGTCTGTGTTTTAACTGGTACTGAAATGTAAAGAGATTTTCTTTCTGGTTTACATCAGAAATACAAAATATAAAGAAAAATAAGTAGCTACATAACTACATAAATAACTTAGAAATGGTCCTGAACTGAAAGAAAAAAAATTATTTGTGATATTTTATGCATTCAAGGTTCTGCTGTTAAAGCAGCTGATTATTTGTTTAGTCTTCCCTTTTGAGTTATAGAAGTTTTCTCAGTATCTGCAGGATTTTCCATCCTTTTTCCATTCTTTTCCATCATTTAATGGACCTACATTTTGAATGCTAATTTGTTTTCTGTTCCCTCCGGTAAAATTATTACAGGACTGGCCTCACATTTACTTCAGAAATGCAGTTAAACATTCATGTCAAACAGAAACAGCCAGAAGCTGCCTCCTCCGTAAAGATTTGTTACTTTTAGAAATGTTAATAAACATAACCCTTTACTCACAGAAAACATGACAAGCACAGCCTCAAATCCAGCTGGAGCTTTGGCTTGATTGCACAACAGACGTTTGGGAAACAGAACCTAATGAGTGTGATTGTTGGTGTCACTGAAGCTGCCTTAAGCTCTTCTCAGCATGTAGTTCAGGCTTCCTTTATATACTGGTCCAACTATTTGGCTCTGGCATTACCTTACTGGCACTGTAGCATATACAACTGGACCACCAGATAAGTCATGTTGCAACAGATCTTTTGGACATGCTGATGAACTCTGCGGCATAATCTGATAAATAAGGCTGGCTCTGTTCTGGGGACTCCTCTGGAACCTCTGGAGATCATTGTGGAAAGACGGATTCTTCATAAAATGAAGAACATTATGGAGAACCCTGAGCATCTTTTTCATAAGACTGTCCTACAACAACAGAGTGTCTTCAGTCAGAGGCTTCTTCAGATCTGCTGTAAAACGGAGCGCTACAGGAGATCCTTCCTGCCCACAGCCATCAGCATCTACAACGGCTCTTTGACTCTTTGAAGAAACCTTCATAATGAGCTACAACAACATTTAATTTCCCTTTGGGATTAATAAAGTATTTTTGAATTGAATTGAATAATCGCTACAACTCGGCTCACCATGCATACCATAAACATGAGCCACTGCTACAAAATTGACCCAACTGCATCTGGAGTACAGCAACAATGATCTAGTAGCAGCATACTTAATGCCATGCTGTGCTATGCAGGAGCTTCACTCACCACAGGGTGCTGGATGCTTGAAACTGAAAATAAAACTGAATATCTCACCACTTGGGGGAACTTATTAAGCAGTGGAATTTCATTCCCAGATAGACACTTTATCTTTTAAGTATAAAAACAACGAGAAAAACAGACAGTGATGCAATGGTAAAATAATGTACCCTGTCCTGACGCAGCAGAATACTGTGTATTTTACAGCCAATACACATGTACTATGTAGAACAGGAACACATAAAAGGTAACACGTATATTGGTTAGTGTTAGCTAGTTTATGGTAGCCTGTGTAGCCTGGTTGGTGGTAGCCCGTCTGCATAAGGTTGTTGATGTTCCAGGTGGAGCAGTAATTCTCTCATCTTCTTTCAGACATTTGTTTATTACAATAATGTTGGAGGGTATCCACAGTTTATGACAACATATGTTGTTGTTATGATTCTGGCACGTCTGCTCTACCCTGTCTCCCTGGCTGTAATCAGCAGATTAGATGCACCTGGTGGCTGCTGCAGTGCAGTGCAATCTGTGTAATGCCAAGCACCTGTGTCTTCCCTGATATATACTGACTCTGACAAGCAGACGGTGCCAGATTTTTGAAGCCATTGTGTGAGTAGATATCCAGCGTTCCTTCCTGTCTGATCATTGTTTTTGACCTTGCCTTGCCTTTTGGATTTATGCCTCTGCCTGCTCCCTGTCGGACTATTTGGATTTTGGTTGTCGACCTTATTTCCTGCATCTGGTTTATGCCTCTACCTGCTCCTTGCCTGACGCCTCTTGTTCCGATCGTTGACCCTGTTTCTGTCCTTGGATTATTGAGCCAGCCTAGCCCTCGGATTATTCAGCCTGGAGTCACTTCTTACCTGTGCTTTGGAGATCACCGCCTGCCGCCCACTGAGGTTTCCCCTCTGGGTTTCAAGTTCCACTCAAGACAAAAGCAGGTTAGTGACTTTTCTGATCCCTGCAAAATCTGGAGAGACTACAAGTCACTAATCCCTCTTTCTGCCTCAGTGATTCCTGGAAGCTTTGAGGAGTGTTACCTGTGTGACATTTTCCTGTGGCTGAATAAACCTTTTAAACTTTCAGTACTGTGTTTGGCTGAATCTTCGGTCCGCTTTTTTCTGAATCATAGCAGAAAAATCTGGCCAAAAATGGACCCATTGTCAGCACAACAGTGGCGTACCCACGTTCATGAGACCCTTTCCTGGTTGGGTTCCGGCATGGAGGAAATAATTTCCACATTACGTTCTGGCAATCTTGTCTTCGAGCCGCCACCGTCACAAAGAAACCACGCCCAAGTAACACGGACAACAGCAGAGGTAAGGGAGCCACGCCTCTCTCCGCCTGAGATGTTCAGGGGAGACTCAGACCAATGTCGAGCTTTTCTATCTCAGTGTGAAATTAATTTTGAGCTTCAGCCGTCATCCTTTCCCACTGAACGTTCCAAGGTGGCGTTTGTTATATCTCTGCTGGCAGGAAAGGCAAAACAGTGGGGAACTGCTGAATGGCATAACAGGTCTGCATCTTGTGATCTTTATGAAACTTTTTCCAAGGAACTCATTCGAGCTTTTGACCCGGTCATTCCAAGTCGTGAGGCCGCAAGAGGATTATTGTCCCTCAAACAGGGTGATCAACCTGTCTCGACCTATATAATTGACTTTCATTTGTTGGCTGCAGAGAGCCGTTGGAATGAGGCAGCACAAATGGATGCATTCATGAAAGGATTAAACGAAGACATCAAGGATGAGCTAGCGACCCGTGACTATCATTCTTCCCTGAAACAACTCGAGGATTTGGCTGCTCGCATTGATATTCGGCTGGCAGAGAGAAGGAAGGAGAAGCGCCATGAGAAGGGTCGCTCATCATTAACTCAGGTTTCTGCACACCGGTATGAGAGAAGGAGTCAGTCACCTCTCACTGAGGAAATGACAATTGTGAGCCCATGCAATTGGGCAGAACTAAGATTACCCCTGAGGAGAAAGATCGTCAGAGAAGATTCAAGCTCTGTTTTTATTGTGGAGAGAAGGGACATTTAGCACTCAGGTGTCCACTAAAAGGACAGGCTCAGCAGAGGAAGGGAGGTCTCTACTGAGCCGAAGTCAACTATCTGCCTCCTCCTTCTTGTTTCCTGCCCATTTTCAAACCTCTTCTTTGTCTCTCCAGGAGGCCGTGTTTATTGATTCAGGAGCAGATACTGCATTCATGGACGAAACATTTGCAAATAAGAACGGCATAAAACTTATTCCGTCAGCTGATACAAGAAACGTGCTAGCTTTGGATGGACACAGCATGAACAATTCACATCTCAGGACGGAGGAGATTACCTTAACAGTTGGAGGTAATCATCAAGAAAAAGTAACTTTCATGATCATTAATTCACCTGAACTTCCTGTAGTCCTAGGGGCCTCCTGGTTGCAGAAACACAACCCTCACATTGACTGGAAGAAAAAAGAAGTTCTGGGTTGGTCTGAGTCATGTTCCGCTGACTGTCTTTTGTCAGCTGCAACGGAGGTCAGTGTGGAGAATGAAGTTGAGGAGACCTATCCGGATTTATCCAAGGTACCACAAGAATACCATGATTTAAAGGAGGTTTTTAATAAAATCAAGGCCACAGCTCTGCCACCCCATAGACCTTATGATTGTGCTATTGATTTGCTTCCTGGCACATCACCCCCTAAAGGCAGAACCTATTTGTTGTCTGGTCCAGAGCATAGGCCATGAAGAGTTATGTTAATGAGGCATTAAAGGCAGGGCACATTCAACCCTCTTCCACTCCTGCAGGTGCTGGTTTCTTTTTGTTGGGAAGAAGGATGGTTCATTGAGACCATGCATTGATTATAGAGGCCTTAATGAGATAACAGTTAAAAATAGATACCCCTTACCACTCATGAACACAGCTTTTGATCAGATCCAGGGAGCCAAGATATTTTCTAAGCTGGATCTAAGGAATGCATATCATCTGGTCCGAATCAGAGAAGGAGATGAGTGGAAAACGGCTTTCAACACACCTACGGGCCATTATGAATACAAGGTCATGCCATTTGGACTTACTAATGCTCCTGCAGTTTTTCAGTCATTGGTCAATGACGTTCTAAGAGACATGGTGGGTCAATTCGTATTTGTTTATCTTGATGACATACTGATTTATTCTCAAGATCTGGAAACCCACAGAAAACATATCAGAGCTGTTCTCCTGCATCTTCTCCAAAACCAGTTGTTCGTCAAGGCAGAGAAATGTGAGTTCCACATAACTACCACTTCCTTTTTGGGCTTCATCATTTCCCCAGATCAAGTGCTTGTCGACCCCTCCAAAGTTAAAGCCGTATTGGAATGGCCTGTTTCAACTGATCGCAAGCAGCTTCAAAGATTTCTGGGCTTCGCAAACTTCTATAGGAGGTTTATCAGAAATTACAGCCTGGTTGCTACTCCCCTAAACGCTCTTACCTCTTCCAAGGTGAAATTTGTGTGGAATAAGGATGCAGAGAAGGCCTTCAATAGGTTAAAAGAACTCTTCACGTCAGCTCCAGTGTTACGGTCTCCTGACCCAGAGAGACAGTTTATTGTGGAGGTGGATGCCTCAAGCACTGGGGTCGGAGCTGTATTAAGCCAAAAAGGTGAGGATGATCGTGTTCACCCATGTGCCTTCTTTTCAAGGACTATGTCACAGGCTGAGACGAATTACGATGTGGGAGACAGAGAGTTATTGGCTGTCAAGTTGGCGTTGACAGAGTGGAGACATTGGCTGGAGGGGACTAAGGAGCCGTTTATGGTGTGGACTGACCATAAGAACTTGGAGTACCTGAAATCAGCAAAACGGCTAAACCCCAGACAGGCTAGGTGGGCTCTGTTTTTCGGTCGTTTTAATTTCTCCCTGTCTTACAGGCCAGGGAGTAAAAATGGCAAACCTGACGCACTATCCCGGATTCAAGAGCCTGAAGAATCTCAGTCTGCGGGTGAAGAGGAGTTTATCCTTCCTGAAACCGTCATGTTGTCTGTGTCCCGAGCGGAGGTGGAAAGGGAGGTCCAGGAAGCCATTAGGGATCTGCCTATCCCACCATCATGTCCACCTGACCGCTGTTTTGTCCCTGAACGCCTTGTGCCTAAGGTACTGGAGTCTTGTCATTGCTCTCGTTTAGCTTGTCATCCAGGAATCAGCAGAACCATTCAGACAGTTCGAACTCAGTTTTGGTGGCCATCGCTGGTCAAGGATGTCAAAGACTTTGTTGCTGAATGCACTCAATGTTGTCTAGCCAAGCCTTCTCGTCGCCCCCCTGCGGGGTTGTTGCACCCTTTGCCAATTCCCCCTCGCCCATGGTCACATATTGCGATGGATTTTGTGACAGGTCTACCGGTTTCTAATGGTCACTCTGTACTACTAACCATAATTGACAGATTTTCAAAGATGGTTCATCTGGTGCCGTTGGAGAAGCTTCCATCTGCTAAGGAGATGGGTGAGATATTGACCCGAGAAGTTTTCAGGCTCCATGGAATCCCAAATGACATTGTTTCCAATAGAGGACCCCAATTTGTGTCACGTTTCTGGAAGGAGTTTTGTTCTTTGTTGGACATTTCTGTTAGTCTTTCCTCAGGGTTTCATCCTCAGGGTTTCATCCTCAGTCTGATGGCCAAACCGAGAGAGCCAACCAAGAAGCTGAAACCAAACTTTGTATCTTATGTGAGTCTGACCTGACCAAGTGGTCACAAAATTTGCCCTGGGTTGAATACGCCATGAACTCTATGCAATCAAGCGCCACTGGTTTGTCCCCTTTTCATGTTGTGTTTGGTTTCCAGCCACCCATGTTTTCAGTTCAGGAGAGAGAAGCTAATGTTCCGTCCGCCCAAGCGGCTGCCCTAAGGTGCCAAAGAATATGGAGAAAGGCCAGGAGATTGATGATCAGAATGTCACTGGTTCAGTCAAGAACGGCCAACAGGAGACGGATCCCTGCCCCTAAGTACCAGGTGGGGCAGAAAGTTTGGCTGTCCGCCAAGGACCTCCCATTAAGGGTAGAATCCCGGAAATTGGCACCCCGATTTGTTGGACCTTTCCCAATCTCTAAGATCATCAACCCTGTCGCTGTACAACTGAGATTACCCAACTCCATGAGGATTCACCCCACGTTCCACGTTTCTCAGGTCAAGCCCTTCGTGGAGCCCCGTCTGCATAAGGTTGTTGATGTTCCAGGTGGAGCAGTAATTCTCTCATCTTCTTTCAGACATTTGTTTATTACAATAATGTTGGAGGGTATCCACAGTTTATGACAACATATGTTGTTGTTATGATTCTGGCACGTCTGCTCTACCCTGTCTCCCTGGCTGTAATCAGCAGATTAGATGCACCTGGTGGCTGCTGCAGTGCAGTGCAATCTGTGTAATGCCAAGCACCTGTGTCTTCCCTGATATATACTGACTCTGACAAGCAGACGGTGCCAGATTTTTGAAGCCATTGTGTGAGTAGATATCCAGCGTTCCTTCCTGTCTGATCATTGTTTTTGACCTTGCCTTGCCTTTTGGATTTATGCCTCTGCCTGCTCCCTGTCGGACTATTTGGATTTTGGTTGTCGACCTTGTTTCCTGCATCGGGTTTATGCCTCTACCTGCTCCTTGCCTGACGCCTCTTGTTCCGATCGTTGACCCTGTTTCTGTCCTTGGATTATTGAGCCAGCCTAGCCCTCGGATTATTCAGCCTGGAGTCACTTCTTACCTGTGCTGTGGAGATCACCGCCTGCCGCCCACTGAGGTTTCCCCTCTGGGTTTCAAGTTCCACTCAATACAAAAGCAGGTTAGTGACTTTTCTGATCCCTGCAAAATCTGGAGAGACTACAAGTCACTAATCCCTCTTTCTGCCTCAGTGATTCCTGGAAGCTGTGTGGAGTTTTACCTGAGTGACGTTTTCCTGTGGCTGAATAAACCTTTTAAACTTTCAGTACTGTGTCTGGCTGAATCTTGGGTCCGCCTTTTTCTGATTCATAGCAGTTGTAATAAGTTGTTATAAAGGCCAGCAAATTACACAAGAATACATTCAAGAAATAAATATTGTAACTATATAAAACCAGCTGTCACATCTTCATACATGAGGATAAAAACCCCTTTGGTGTTGCCACCAGAAGCAGCCCTGTTGGATTTTATAGTTGAGGCTGTTGTGAATCATTCAGCATTACAAATGGGAACTAAGAGGGAGTTGTACTTCAACCTGTTCTACCTTTGAGCTTGAAAATTACTGTTTTAGAGAAGAGAAATATGGATAAAATCACCTAAATGATAGAAAAACGTTGAAACTGGAATGCAGACAATGTGGAGTTTTTTTTTTAGCACTAATTGATTGAAAAATGTCAAATTATGTCCAAAGATGAAAATGCCTTCATGACCATCATTAACCTTCTATAATCAGGAGCTAAATTTACTGTCCCATGTGAAAACATATTGTCTTTATTTACCATCAAATCAGATCAGTATCTAAACAATAGGCTTTTAATGCATCAAAAGTTATTTCCAATTCAGTTTTATTTTATCAACTGGATTTTCTGTGGAAATGATTTTGTTTTTCTGTCTCTGCAGGTCAGACCAGTTCCAACAGCTCTCCTCCTGATCCTTTAAAGTTTGAAGCCACCAGCGTCCTGGGATTCCCTGCAGGTCTTATCGCTGAGCAGCTCACAAAGATAGAAACTGTGAGTTTGACTTATTTCTTAGGAGAACAGAAGGATGTTGTACTATTTTTTAAAACAAATGTTCATGTTAACTTGATTTCATTTTAAAAGAAATGCAGCTATATTTTTAGATCTGTTTCTTTCTCCCAGGAACTTTTTGTCCGTCTGGTGCCGTACCACTGTCTCGGCTCGCTGTGGTCTCAGAGGGACAAGAAAGGCAGGGAGGGCGTTTGCTGGTCTGTCCGGGCCACTATACAGCAATTCAACAAGCTGGCCAACGCAGTCTCAGCATCCTGCCTTTGGCCGACGAAGCTGCGGAGCCAGCAGAGGGCACGGCTACTAGAGAAATGGATCAGCGTCGCAGAGGTCAGCCAACTAAAACCCAACATCATATGCTGCAACTGTGTCCTGTGAACACATTATTCTATAAGACTGGAGAGAAGAAATTGTGTTTTCAGAAATCAAGTTATTGTTAGCTTGTTAGATCAAGTTTGAAAGCTTTACAATATTTCAGCCTTTGCACACAATTTACCTCGGATAATTCTCTCACTTACACATGGCGCATGGAAATAAACACATTCAAAAATAGCAGAAAGCAAAACAAGTTTTGTGGAAACCAGGATGTATGATTCTTTCCAGGAAAAAATGCAAAAAAGAAACTGAGTGCATTTGGTTATTTATCTCAATACCGGCCTCTTCATGAAATATTGACAGCTTAAAAAGAGCTTGTAAAACCTGCAAACTCTTTGTCTTCACAAATATTGGGGTAAATAATGTCAAAATCATAAAAAGTCAATCTTAATTGTAATCTTTTACACTTTACCCTTAAAAACCTTTAGGATCAAATCATGCAGTTGCGATCACATGAGCCATTTTTTTCTCCCATTTATGGAAAAGGTAACGTCCTGTTTGTTGCAAATGTGGAGTCATTTAACCGAAACTGTAACTTAATGCTACATACCCTCTCTAACACACACACACACACACACACACACACACACACACAGGTGTTCTCTGTTGCAGGATATCTGTATGCAAAGGACTTTATTCAGCAGTCCTCCTTTGTGTGCTTTGAACAGGAATGCAGAGCCAGGAAGAATTTCTCCTCCCTGTACGCCATTGTGTCAGCGCTGCAGAGTAACCCCATCCACAGGCTGAGGAGGACATGGCAGGAAACTGACAGGTGTGTGGTGGTTTGGTGGTGAGCTTCACAGATAAACACTCTTAAGAAGGTTTATTAAATTTCATCTACAATGTCACACACCCTGCCTTTAGAGATTTTGTTAATTGGATTTGTGAGAGAGATACACTCAACAGCCACTTTATTAGGTGCTCCCAACTAGTACCGGGTTAGACCCCCGTTAGCCCTCATGCCTGCTTTAATCCTCCATGTTATAGACTTAACAAGATATGAGAACAGGTTTATCTGAGATTTTTATTGTCATCATAGCATCCCACAGTTGGTGTACATCCATAATGTAAATCTCCTGTTCCACCACATCCCAAATATGCTGTACTCGATTGTTTAACTGATCCTGTGTGAACTGTGGCCTCAGTTTCCTTTGCTTAGCTGACAGGAGTGTGACCTGGTTTGGTCTTTTGCTGCTGTAGCCCTTCTGCTTCATGGTATAATGTGTTGTGCATTTAGAAACATTGTTCTGTGTACTATAAAACAGAACAACTTTCCTGCAGTACGTTCAGCCTTCCTATTGTTTGCTAAAGACCTACTCCCTGTACAAAACCAGCGGACTAAATCAACAGCAAACGTGACTCTGGATAAATGCACTATTTTGATTTATTTTCTCATTTAATTGTCGTCCTAAAGTAGACAGCTTATTTTCTTGCCAGTTAAGAAACAATCACAACCACAGTAGTAGAAAATGCTGGCGTTAAATTAGTGGCACCAACTGGTATATACAGGTCCTTCTCAAAATATTAGCATATTGTGATAAAGTTCATTATTTTCCATAATATCATGATGAAAATTTAACATTCATATATTTTAGATTCATTGCACACTAACTGAAATATTTCAGGTCTTTTATTGTCTTAATACGGATGATTTTGGCAAACAGCTCATGAAAACCCAAAATTCCTATCTCACAAAATTAGCATATCTTTAAAAGGGTCTCTAAACGAGCTATGAACCTAATCATCTGAATCAACGAGTTAACTCTAAACACCTGCAAAAGATTCATGAGGCCTTTAAAACTCCCAGCCTGGTTCATCACTCAAAACCCCAATCATGGGTAAGACTGCCGACCTGACTGCTGTCCAGAAGGCCACTATTGACACCCTCAAGCAAGAGGGTAAGACACAGAAAGACATTTCTGAACGAATAGGCTGTTCCCAGCGTGCTGTATCAAGACACCTCAGTGGGAAGTCTGTGGGAAGGAAAAAGTGTGGCAGAAAACGCTGCACAACGAGAAGAGGTGACCGGACCCTGAGGAAGATTGTGGAGAAGGGCCGATTCCAGACCTTGGGGGACCTGCGGAAGCAGTGGACTGAGTCTGGAGTAGAAACACCCAGAGCCACCGTGCACAGGCGTGTGCAGGAAATGGGCTACAGGTGCCGCATTCCCCAAGTCAAGCCACTTTTGAACCAGAAACAGCGGCAGAAGTGCCTGACTTGGGCTACAGAGAAGCAGCACTGGACTTTTGCTCAGTGGTCCAAAGTACTTTTTTCGGATGAAAGCAAATTCTGCATGTCATTCGGAAATCAAGGTGCCAGAGTCTGGAGGAAGACTAGGGAGAAGGAAATGCCAAAATGCCAGACGTCCAGTGTCAAGTACCCACAGTCAGTGATGGTCTGGGGTGCCGTGTCAGCTGCTGGTGTTGGTCCACTGTGTTTTATCAAGGGCAGGGTCAATGCAGCTAGCTATCAGCAGATTTTGGAGCACTTCATGCTTCCATCTGCTGAAAAGCTTTATGGAGATGAAGATTTCATTTTTCAGCACGACCTGGCACCTGCTCACAGTGCCAAAACCACTGGTAAATGGTTTACTGACCATGGTATCACTGTGCTCAATTGGCCTGCCAACTCTCCTGACCTGAACCCCATAGAGAATCTGTGGGATATTGTGAAGAGAACGTTGAGAGACTCAAGACCCAACACTCTGGATGAGCTAAAGGCCGCTATCGAAGTATCCTGGGCCTCCATAAGACCTCAGCAGTGCCACAAGCTGATTGCCTCCATGCCACGCCGCATTGAAGCAGTCATTTCTGCAAAAGGATTCCCGACCAAGTATTGAGTGCATAACTGTACATGATTATTTGAAGGTTGACATTTTTTATATTAAAAACACTTTTCTTTTATTGGTCGGATGAAATATGCTAATTTTGTGAGATATGAATTTTGGGTTTTCATGAGCTGTATGCCAAAATCATCCATATTAAGACAATAAAAGACCTGAAATATTTCAGTTAGTGTGCAATGAATCTAAAATATATGAATGTTACATTTTCATCATGACATTATGGAAAATAATGAACTTTATCACAATATGCTAATATTTTGAGAAGGACCTGTAGCTCCCTGATTTAGCTGCCTAAATGAAAAGCAGGATAACTTCATGCACACTACTTTTACAGACCTTCTTACATCAATGTACTTCTGCAGAGTTAAGTGTTGAATACTCACTAACTTTGTGTCTTAACTTCACCTAAGGTCACTGTTAGCAGGACCTTTCAGTGCTTAGAAATGGCGCATTCACTGATTGGAAAAAGATCCAATTATTAAGTTTCCAACTGGCCAATCACCGGCCTAGGCCATTAAAGTGGAAAACTGTCCATTTCCGGCATCTGTAATTTTATTTTACATTTTCCTGTTTATTTGATGCATCTGTTTCATTTATTGTCATGAGTTAAACATCCAGCTACGTTCAAGGCGTGGTCTTATGGAGCTTCGTACAGCATTCTGAGATAATTTTTACCATGAAATGTTGCTACATAAATGAAATAAAATGAATCGGATAACCAAATAATTTGTTTGAAATAAATGAATGTAAAAATGCATTTATTTCAAACAAATTACTTTGTGAATATGTTTTGTTTCTCCGACCCTCACTGTGTTTTATAGAAAAAGTACATGAACATACATCTTATTTACTGAATTGAAAACCTACAGTTTGTTTTATTCCTAAAACCTTTATCCAAGTTAATGTCCCTTCAAATTCTGACACTTTTAGCTGTGCTTGCACAATTCCTTTATTACAATTTTGTTACCTTGAATAATTCAAGAACACACATAAATCTTCCACTGACGGTTGTTTTCTTTCACAGAGAGGCCTTGAGGAGATACGAGGAGCTGGCAGAAATATTCTCCGACAAGGACAACTATTCACATAGCAGAGAACTCTTGAAGGAGGTGAGTTGTTGTGGAAATAAAGAGCGCATTAATGACAGTGGAAATAAATTACGCTCTGTGTTCCTGGGAAGCTGAATCATGCTAAAACTGCTGATACAATCTAATCTGCTTCACTCAGAAATCTGAGCAGGCAGGAGGCAGCTCTTACTCAGGGTCATGGCGCAGCATGAAACTAACAAATCAGGTGTGAACTGATGTGTTTATTTTGAGATATGCCTTTAGCTAAGTGGCACTTTGGCGGCAAAATTGAGATCTCGGCAGCTCTTTTTATGATGTTCTGAATAATATTTTTCACTGGGATCAGCTCTTCGCTGCTGTCTGATGTTTTTACCTTTAAGATCCTTTTTTTTTGCACTTTTTCTCTTGTCCCATGACACATTTAGTTAATACGTGTGCAGTAAATAAAAGGTGGTGAATTCATGAGGTTATAAAGCATTTCAATGATGAAGTGATGTTTTGGGTCTTTACTCAATAACAGAGTTTAGCTAATTGCAGTTGTGTGAACCCGTTCAAGAAAAAATGCTTTCCCAGCATTTAAATGTCCCTGTTTGAGAAAAAGTCCCAGGAAGAAGAAGCAGTTAGTGAGACCTACAGCAAGCCCTGGTAACGGCGTGTACATTCCTTATTGTAATTTAATCTTTTATTGCAGTAGCATCATCTCACACTGAAGTATTGATTTCAATAAATTTATTCACTGCAAGAATAATATATAAAATTCCTATAAAACAGATTTACTGAAATATTTTTATTCATTCATATAGTCAAACCCAACATTTTTCAAACCCCTGGCAGATTTAGATTTTCATTTAACCTAATGTAAAACCACAAAGGCGTCTCTCAAAAAATAATATTGCAAAGTGAAAGTTTTGTAAAAAAAAAAAAAAAAAAAAACACCCAAATGTTTTATTGTGTGAATGCTGAAGGCATACTTTTTATACTTTTTTAAATATTCAACTTTTTGTGCCGATTTTTGGCCCATTGAAATGAATGGAAAATCTTAAAAATTCCGCAAAATTCAGCTAAAACTTTGTGCTCTTTAACAGGTTACTACTTCTGCATACTTTCAGCTAGAAACACCATTCAACTTTTCAAATGTTCACAAGACATTGAGCTATCTTCAGATGATTAAGCTTTTTGATATCTATTACGGTTCTTCTACAATTGCGATTCAAATGTTAGGCAAGATTTTTGACGTTTTTGGATTTTATAATGTAATCCTATGGCGGAATTCGTCAGTTGGTAGAGTGTATGCTCTAGATTGTTGAATAACCTGAGAAAGTACGAACAAACTCTCCTCACTTGCTCAATTCTCACTCTACTGGCACAAATTAGGTATCAAAATGTAGGATGCTCTGCGATTCAGAAAATGTCACCCTCATTAATGTAGGACTAACAGATTTCACGCAACACGTCCAGGAGCAACGCAAAGTCAACACACCCTGAATGGAAAACCTATAGGAATTTCAGAAAAAATCAGAGCAAAAAATCTTTAAACTCACATGTTTTCGAATCGCCGTCTCTCCTAAACCGTTCAAGTTAGAGACATGAGCTTTGCACCAATTAATCTTCAGACCTTGCTGGCGCTCACAGTGAAGGAATTTATTTGATACCTTTTATCGTTTTGTCATAAAAAAGGTTTGTTTAGGAGTACCAAATCTGTCCTTCTCAAAATCGCTTGAAATTAACAAATTTCAAAATTATCCACTTTTTTACACTGTCACATCTCCTACACGGATTTATGTAGACACATGAAAATCTCCTGGATTGTTCATCGATCCCTGCTGATACCTACGGTCCAAAAATTATTTGGATACTTTTTATCGTTTCCTCGTGAAGTAGGTTTGTTTGACATTGAAAAATTCACCTTCACTCAGGTTAAAAATGGTCAAAATTATCCGCTTTTTCACAGAGTCACACCTCCCAGACACATTTTTGTAGAAAATTGAGAAGCTCCATGATTGTTCACCAGGGCCTGCTGATTAATACAGTGCATGGATCAAATTGATAGCGCTTATAGTTTCTGAGGTATTAGACATTGTTCGAGAGCATGTTCAGGCATTTTTGTGTTTTTCTCCATTTTCCCCTTTTTTTCACCTAGTGTTGTGCCTTTATTATTATATTTTCAACAGAAATGTGTTAATATTCTCGTTCTCTTGTCCGTTCTGAGAAAAACGGTCCAAGAATGACGTTGACAGCCCTTGCGGTTTCCGAGTTATGGGCAGTAGTTCGGGAGCATGTGCCGCCATGTTATAAAGCCAGGCCATGATGAGATACAAAGTGTGGTGCTGTGTGAGTGAGAAACAGCAGCTGTTGGGCGCTCATTAATTACCATAGCAACAGAACACAGCTGCCAGTGAACTTAAGTAACCTCTGACAGAGACTGGCTCTGAGTTCAGGCCATAAGCTTTTATGAGTGATCACAATAAGTCAGTCATAGCTGACAACCACATTACAAAATAAGACCTACACACTCTACAAAATAAAAGCTTTTTTTCACACTGAACATCAACCTTCCACATTTACAAATCATTTTTTTAAACTGATAATAGCATACACAATGATTTCAGACAAGCAAGCAGGTTCTATATGACTAATGGAAATAACCCAGACTTGAAAGGACAAACCTGCTAGATTTTCAAAAAAAGACAAAACATGCTCTACAAAAAAAAAGCCTTTACATTTTAAACTATAGAAAATTGCAGCACTGGGCTTCACACTAATGGTGGAGCTCATCCAGTGTTTGAAATAGGACCAGATCAGCCCTTTAAAATAAGGCTTACTGAAATTTTCAAAATAAACGCCTCAACCTTCCATAGTTACTAATAATTTTTTAAGCTGATAATAGCATAGACAATGATTTTAGAACAACTAACAGAACTAACCCAGACCAGAAAGGACAACCACGCTGGACTTTCAAAATAAGACAAAACATGCTCTACAAAATAATAGCCTTTATGTTTTAAACTATATATCATTGCAGGACTGGGCATTACACTACTGTTGGAGTTCACACAGTGTTGGAAATGGGACTATGCTAGTCCTTTGAAATAAGGCTTACTGAAACTTTCAAAATAAAAACCTCAGCTTCCATAGTTTGTATTGATTTTATTTAAGCTGATAATAACATACACAATGATTTTAGAATAGCAAACAGGTTCTTTATATCTAGTGGAAGTACGCCAGACCTGAAAGGACAACCATGCTGGACTTTCAAAACAACACCTAGACATACCCTACAAAATAAACGCCTTCATATTTCACACAGCAATAATTGCAGCATTGGTCTTAACACTATTGCTGGGACTCTGTGATGGAAATGGATCTACTTTATCTTTTCAATATAAACTCACTGATATTTACAAAATAAAACTCTCAACATTCCTTAGTTGGGGCCTGCCACAGTAATGAAGGGAGAACAGTGAGTGGCTTGACTCCCATGCCATTGCCTGGTGGCACCTATTACTACACATCTCTAAACTGGACTCTTTATTTATTGGCGACTGCCAAAGCAATGCAAGGACGCATGATTACTGGTGAAACAAGAACAGGTCTAGATAGACATCTTAACCTTCTACCCTCAATCATGATGTACACCGTTCTGTTGCTTTGGTTGTGTTCCTCAGCCCCACAATATTTGGCTCTGGTCCAAGAAGCACGCGCCAAGAAGCAGGCCCCGTCTAAATTTCTTCAGAAATTTTCTAGTTTATTACTATTATTATTGTGGGAATGCTGAAGAGTGAATAGTTTTAAACGGTAATTTCATAGACTTTTAAATATACGCTGTAGTAAGCATTAGAATTTTAGCTCATTTTAGCTTATATATTGCTTTTTGCATGGTAGACGGGTTAAATTAATATCAGCCTTCATGCTAGTGATAGCCAATATGCTAATGTTAGCATTTTAGCTTCTCTTTCTCCTCTCTTCTCTCTTAGCTGAAGAACACTTTTGCGTTTTTTTGGCAATTTCTTGTTTGTTTTTGTGTTTCTTCAGCGTATTTGTTGTTAGTTCATTTTTTTCTGAAATGTCTGCAATTTTTTGTGTATTTTAGCACTGACTTCAACTTCTTAGGGTATATTTTTGCTTCAGTCTGCTTTTTCAGCTCATCTATGGCAGCTCTTGCTTTTTTAAAGTTTTTGTCAGTTCTTGCATTTCAACAACTCTTTCAACAAGTAGTTTTGAGGTAACTTTACATTGTTAAGCTGTTTTATAGCTAATAGTCTTCCTGCTCAAACAGATCAGATGACAGTTTTTCTTTGCTGTTTCTGCGATTTCTACTAATTTATCAGATTTCAGCAGTTTTTCTGCAGTCAATTTCAGCTTCTTTCTGCCAGCTTTCAGCTAAAAAATTCAGCTTACAGCATTCACACTGCATTTTCGCAGGAAATGCAAATTTTTCTAGTTTAGTTTTTAATTACATTTTAAAGTGAAAAGGCGGTGGTGAGATTCAAGTCTTTGACAAACAAACTGTTGCTTTAAAGCTCCATCAAAGAACCTCATGCCCACTGTTAAATATGGTGGAGGGTATATGATGCTGTGGGCAGTTTCTTCTCTCTGAAAACTTTGTTAGCGTGCATGATATAATGGACTTTTTGAAATACATTGACAAATTTGTTAGCATTCTGCAGAAAAATTACAGTGTGCCTTCATTGAGACAAATGGCCAACTAAACTCAGAAAAGATTCAACAGACATAAAATCATCACCCTTCCAATATCAGTCCCAATCCCTAGACTTGAATTATTTTAGAAATCTTTGAGGTGAACAGAAAAGAGCATGAAAGAGGTCCTGCAGGACTCGGGGTTTTACTTATTTTCCAGTGTCATCAAACCTGGAGAACTGGGAGAATTAGCTGTGCTTTGGGTTGCTTTGATGGTGTTTTGTGGGTATAAGTTTGTCTGCATTTTTCATGATTTATCTGTTTTGTTTTTTTTTTGCTTTACTTGAGCTTTGATGCCAGAAAAGCAGCATCGCCTTCTGCTTTATCTTACATTGTGCTTTAAAATGAGCCCAGTTAGCAGGCTGGGTGTAAAATGCCTGGCTGAACGAAAAAGATACTAAAAAGGATCAAAGAAAATACTTAGTTCAGTTCAGTTTATATGGTGTCAATTCACCACAAAAGTAATCACTAAGCACTTAATGGGATAAAACAGGTAAATTCTTATTTAATTATGTAGTGCAATCTAAATCATTCCCATTTTTTTTTTACTTCATCCAATAAATTCTAATACAGTTCAAAATAATATGTAATGTTCATCCCTTAGACAGATTGGTCAGATTCAGCTGATACAATACCAATTAGTAAAACGTTATCTTTGTAAGCAGCTAACATCAAAGAAAACTTCCTGTTGAAGAGCGTTGAGAGTACAAGAGCCAGACAACCCCAGAAACAAAGAAAACAAAGCTCGAACACAATGGTTCATGGTAGAAATAACACATTTCATGAATAACTGGACAGAAGACAAAATAAAAACAGCAGAGTGAGGGAAAGTGGTCAGTGTGTCCTCCAGCTGCCGAAGGCCATAGCATTTTCTCCGTCACTCTGGAACAGGATGCTTCTAATTTTGACAATATTGCACAGGTGAAAGAAGGATGTTCTAGAAATGTATTTAATATAGGATTTAAAGGAGGTGAAATAATGAAATTTTGAGGAAAGGACTGCATAAACAAGCTTCTTTAAATCTGAGCAGAGCCATTTGGCTTATCCTACTACATTTATGCTTCAGTTGGTTTTTCTGCATTAAGTTTCATTTAATGGCCAAAATGTGATTTAATAATAAAATCATCTGTTTATTTAAAACAAAATCCTGCTACGAAGTTGCACCGTCTTGTTGTTAGAAAAAATAACGTAACACTCTTAAGTGCAGGACAAGTCGTGTTTTCTTGTTTGTTTTTTCCATAACTTTCCAAACCAAAAATTCAAAATTATTCAAGATTTGTTTTAATCATTGTTGGTCTGGATACAACCCTTGAGGTGACATGAGCTCAAAATGTCGGGATTGTCTTTTTCAGCCCGCAAGTAGGCAAAAAGTAGACTGCAAGTTTAAAAGAAGTAGAATTACTGTCTGCAGATACTTTTTAAACTTTTTGTTTTCTCCAGATGAATAGAGATGACTCAAGCTGATAAAATAATCTCAAGGAACATTGACCATTACATCACCTTGTTACTGTTATAGATCATAATCAAGTATAACAGCTGATTAAACTGAGAGCTGGACAAAAATAACTCATTTCTGCACCATCATCACCTCAAAAAAAGAAAAGTTTCTTCAAATACCATTATTATCACAGCAAAACAATCTGAGATTAGTAATCTCAAAATAAGAATGATCCTGCCCAGCATGTATTAACGCATTGTGGTTTTCTGCCAAATGTAAAATATCCAATAATTCTAATCATAACTATGTCAATAAAACGTCTTTGTTTTATGATATTTTGCCTTTTTATCTGTTACAGAGAAACAGAATCATTACTCTGCTGATGAAGCTCAGGTGATCAGGCTGAAAGTTTTTCCTTGTTTCTGTCTTGCAGGAAGGCACGTCAAAGTTTGCCAACCTTGACAACAGGCTCAATAACAAACATTTCAACCGGGTGAGTAGAGGCGAACCGTTGAGAAGGCTTGAGATAGAGGGTGATCTTTCTGAGATAATTATGTCCAACATCCTCCTGACAGCTGAGAGGTTGTGGTTGGACACCTCATCTGCAGGAGGATAAAACTGTGCAGCTCCAAACACTCAGATATGCTGAGTTCACATCCACAGTTCTAGCCAGAGTGCCAAATCCTTTCAGAATTACCTCATCGAGATGTTTCAGGAGTAACTTAGAAATGACCTCTCTGATGTACGGGAAAATAAAGGAGAACTATTTTCACCAACTTAACAGTCTACGTCTGGGATGAATACTAAACATTTCAGCCAGAGGGTCTGTTCATTCCCACAGGGTTTCAGGATTGACTTTGGAAATTTTCAGTATGATGTAACACCCTGTAAGTGTACAGAAAAGCTCTGTGCTTAGAAATTACATTTCATGTAGGATTCAAATCTTGTAGAACCATGAATATCACAGTACCTTTAAAAGTATTCACACCTCTCGAACCGTTTCCACATTTTGTCACGTTAAAATCATAAATTTTAATGTAGTGGAAGGAAAAGTGTGCAGAGCTCTCTATTTTTATTATGAATAATAAATCTGAAACATGAGGGAAGCACATGAATTTTGTCCCCTTTACTCTGAGACCCAGATGTAAAATCCAGTGCCACTGCCATCAGAAGTCAAACAGAATCTTGAAGCTCAAAGAATACAGCAGAGGTAGGTTATAAAACAATATCCTAAGTTCGATTTATTATCCGAAAACAGCCAGAACATCCCACACATGCAAACCTATCAAGACATTCATGTCTTTTCTGACAGGCTGGGCTCCCAAAGCATTAATCAGACAACCAGCCAGGTTCCCATATTAACTCTAGAGGAGCTACAGAGATCAACAGCTCAGGTGGGGAATCTGAGTGCACTGCTTTACTTCCTTCACATTATGCACTACTTTCCAAAAAAATCCTAATATATCATTAAAATTTATGGTTTAGCATGACAAAATGTGAAAAGCTCAAGGGGGACGAATACTTTTGCAATGTATTGTATATGTAGTACAGTATGTGGTTTGCTGAGCATATCTAAACTGTCACCAAATTGTGATTTTCCAAGGTAAAATATAATGTTTTATAGCTACATTTAGACGTCGATAGTTATGTCTCTTTGGTTAAACGGGGGATATATCAGCAGTTTTAAAGAGGGTTGTTGGAGGAATCGAGCAGCTTGCAGCAACAAAGTGAGATGGTGAGCTGTGATGTCTGCTTCTGTGTATTCATCTGAATTCTGAGCCACCGTGTGGAAAAATACCTGCAGGCGGCTGCTTTGAAATTCAGCTGTTGGTTGGCTCTTCAGGTTGTGAATGCAAACCTCTGGGGAACTAATGAAAAACATCTCTGACTTTTTTTTTTTAACCCAGTCCAACGCTCAGGGCACCGTGCCCTACCTGGGAATCTTCCTCACAGACCTCACCATGTTGGATGCGGCAGTCAAAAACAGGCTGGATGTAAGTTGATCTCATCTGTGTTGTCCTGTCGCACTCCCTGTGTTATACATGTAACCACACTCAGACTGACCTCACATATCCTTTCACTCCATTTGCAGAATGGCTACATCAACTTTGATAAAAGGAGAAGGGTGAGTAATGCAATATGCAAACTATCTTTCTCTCTGATACAAATCTTATTGAATTAAGATCAAAAAGAGGAGCAGAAAGAATGAGAAGCAGAGGGGGGGAATGGTTAAGGTTAAAGTTCTACAACATGGTTCTTAAAAAGTAGCTGACGTAATTCTACATCAGGTGACATGGGTGTTTTTTATTTGTGAAACAGTGTGGTGACAGAGCTCTTTGTTAACAGGAATTTGAGGTTTTAGCTCAAATCCGGCTCCTGCAGTCTTCCTGCAAAAACTGTGTCTTTATCGCTGATGAGAGCTTCTTACAGTGGTATCACAGCGTACCCACCCTGACAGAGAAGCAAAGGTACACATTTAAATAAATACATGTACTTATTATTTTCAGAGAAAATCTATTGCATGTACTTGTTCCATGTTTGTAAGGTTTGAAACGTCCATTAGAAGTTTCAGTGACTGATGTCTAATTGTAGTTACAGACTGTCCAATGAGATTGAAGCACCCAGTGAGCCGAGTCCTCGAGCTCATATGCCAACGGTCATCATCACCCAGTGCCCAGAGTAAGTCCCACCGAGAACTTTGACAATGTTGTTCAAACACGGTTTTATTGATTTCCAAAGGAGTGCATGCCCATGTCACTGGGGGATTCAACCTGTCAGGATTATATGACAATAATTATTTTGATCTTTGGAATATAAAACAGTGGAGAACAGTGCTGGAAAAAAGTTGCCCCCTTACAGATTTCATTGATTTTTTGTTTCAGGTCATCAAATAATAAAATAATAAGATAATCTTACCAAATACAAACAGCTGTTTCAAAAATGCTTTCATAAAGGGGAAAAATCTATCCAATTAACTATGACTGGTTGTTCCAGCCTTGGTGCCAGTGAATGACATCAAGCATTTGCAATAACTGGCAATAAGTCTTCTACCTGGACCCACTCTTCTATGCAGAATTGTTTTACTTGAACCAAACTGGAGGGTTTTTGGGTGTGAATGCCCTGTTTAAGGTCATGCCACAGCAACTCCAGCAGGTCCAGACTTTGACTAGGCTGCTCCAAAATCTAAATTTTGTTTTTTGTTATATATTTTTGAGTCATTTAGGGGTAGACTTGCCAGTGTGCTTAAATCAATGTCCTGTTGCATGGTCGCCTGATTGTGTTGTAAAATTGGGAGCAAATTTGGAAGAAAACACAGCATCATAAAGCCCCACCTCACCACGTCGTTAGCGTCCCACCACTATGAAAATATCTCAAACAATATTCTATAATAATAAAATATTCTGTCTGATGAATATGTTCACCATGAATATAAACCAGTAATCTTACAGTCTACACTGTTCTTGGACAAAGTGAATTATTTATGTAGCTTCTACTGGGAAGCTGACAGATGTCATTCCCATAAATATGTATTCAGTGAAGCTTTTCTGAGTTGCTCTTAGCTTGACTCCTCTATGAGAATTTCTTCCCTGATTTTCCAAACTGGGACCCTCTGACTACCGTTTATAGTTGGTAAGATACTTACTGCTCAGATGTACATTGAACAACCCCGACTTCAGGGCTCAGTATCTTGGGCAAAGACATTTTATCTTGTAACCTGGGGAAGACTGGGATCAGACAAACGTCCAGCTAAAGGGAAAACCGGTTTACCTGTGAAGGCAAAGCGGTTCATATTTAAGGTAACTGAGGACTTCTACCTTTAAAAACAAGCAGTTAAAATTAGCCATCTATTATTCTGAAAACATAGATCAGTCTTTTTAACAGCTTTTCAGAGTAACTTGGATTACTTTATAAATTACGTGTTTGATCCTGTTTACAGCCTGAGTACCTCCCGGACCAGCCTGGCTGGTGATGGCGAAAGCCCCTTTGACTTTCACTCTCCGGTCAATAACTTTCTCTCTAAACTCACGAAGGTAATCCACTAATCCTTACTATTACAAAAGGTCAAGTTTGCATTTATATGAACTCATTTCACAGATACTGCCTTCAGAGCTGACTGTTTTCTTTCAGCTGAGTTTTTTATTTAGAAGATTTTCACTCATCTCTGAGATTATGGTTATTTGTGTTGCAGCACATGAGATCTCCGTCAGTGTCCTGTCTGGACGTCGACACATCCCCTCCAACCAACGAGTCCACCCCTGTCGCGCTGACTCCATCCACTCCCACAAAATCCCACCGCAGATCAGCATCCTGCGGCAACAACCTCCCCAGTAACGTTCCAGGGTCAGGGCCCGACATGCGGATCATCAGGATACGGATGGACCTGCAGGATGGAAACTTGTATAGAAGCATACTGGTACAAATCTCCAAACCATTTAACTCTAATTCCACGTCAGCAGTAAGTGGGATGAAAAAGCTGCTGCCCTGAAACATCTGCGACACGCTGCACTTAAACTGTCCCTCCCGTCTGCACAGACCCTCATAATGATAGTCATCAGATCGGACCCTCAGGACACATTAGAGCCGCTGTATCTTTAGTACAAATCAAGCTCTGTCCTGATATCATAGTTATTCTCCTCTTTCCACTCAGATTTCGAGCAATGACAAGACCCCCGCTGTGATCAGCTCTGGTTTGGAGAAACATAACCAGGACCCCAAACAGGCATCCAAATATGAGCTGTTGCAACTTCTGCCTGAAGGAAAAGGTAAAAAGAAAAAAGATTGTCTCCTTGAGACTGTTAGAAATATTCATCAATAATCGTGTTGACACGTTTTAGCTTATTAAGTTCTACAGTTCAGCATTTGTATTGTAGATAAGGCCATGGTAAAAAGAAAGTACACCCTTTTTAGTTCTAGGATTTTTTCATGGCTAGACATAATAAAATGATCTGTTGTTCACTCTTCTTTCCACCATTGCTTCAGTTCAATACGGTTTGCAGGCATTCATTTTTTTGTCAGCTCTCTCATCGAAGCATTTCAATCAATTTGGGGTCTGCACTTTGACTGGACCATTGCAACACTTTGATTCTTTTGATTTTCAGTCATACTGTGGTAGATTTGCTGCTGTGTTTGGGATCACTGTCCTTTGGTGACCTAGTTGAGGCCAAACTTCAGCTGTGGGAGAGATGGCCCCACATCTGACTCTAGAATGCTGCAATGCAGTGAACATCCATCACTGTCATCATGTTATCAGTTAGAAACAGTCTTTGTGTCTGTTTTCCTGCTTAAATACTTTGGATGTCTCTTTTCTCTTAATGCAGAACTGGTCATCCCGGTGACAGGAAACGTCTTCTACGCCATGACACCATCCAGTGTTGACTTCCTGTTGAGGAGGAAAGGCAGAAACACGCCTGTTGGCTCACAGCCAGTCAAAACGGAGACGAGCGCCACTTTTCCTCGCATCCAGACCAAAGGGAGGAGATTGGTCCGGACGTTGTTTTGACACAAGCTTTGTCCTGTGTGGCAGTTTCTTTCTCTATAAATATGACATTTTCTGTGCAAAAACAAGAAAAATCTACACATGCCTTCCTTTATTCTCCTGACCAAGTCTGTTCTGCAAAAAACCCACCAGGGACAAGTTGACACGTATGTTAATACAGCAAGGCGGCACTGCGTCGCGTTCACTGGAGCCATCTGCTGCTGAGGAACAGTGCCAGTTCCCGATTGCTAACCAGTATGCATCACTATTTTAAACTGAGAGTGGAAGGTCTGGTGGATGCCTTTAACTGAGAGAATTTGTGCTTCTGCCTTGACAAGTAGCACTTGATGCTTGTTTTTCATTCCAACTCAGCAAGCAGAATTTGTGAGAACAGATGTGTAGCAAAACACTGAAGCATGTCGATGAGACATATATATATATATACGTTTTGAATATATTTCTGTGTGATGAGACAAGCTCCTAATTCATTGGATTCAAAATATGAATGCCTACCTGTTACATTCGAGAGAGCTCAGACAAAATTGCCGTCTTTTCATTTCAGCATAAACATAAAGCTGCAATGATCAGATGTGCATTTTTATGTTGACGACGGCTCCAACAGAGAACTGTTACCAACACTGCAGCTCGTACCAGCATTCTGGGCTCTCTTTGGGCACATTGTTTTGGGTTTTACAGTCAGAAAAGTCTCTTCTCTGATTGGCTTTCTGCACGCTCATCCAGCATCATTCAGACTTTATCAGAAGGTCGTCCATTACCCAGCGAGCAAGACGTTCTTCCAGTCGAAGCTGTTGTTGACCAAAGCCAACCTAAAAGGAGTGTCTTAACCATTATTTACAAAAGGGGGGAATTATTTGTTCTGCTGGATGTCTATAGCACTGTGCAAAAAGGAGTCATCAATCATTTCTTTGTTTTTTCCTTACAAACCGATTAGACTTTCTGGTAATCTTTCAAAGTTGTCCTAATCAATTGTTGTCTGAATTTTTTTGTTGTCCTTTTTATTGGATTTTGCCTTTTTTCACTTATTTCCAGTCTTATGTCTGAGAATTTTCATAAGCCATTTGTTTGTTAAGCCACCTAACTCAGACATTGAATCATTTAGTCATAAAAAAAGCTCCTCAACTTAAGGGATGTACCAGAGTTGTGTCAACACTGAACAGACATCTGAACAAAGAACCAATTTCAGATTTAATCTACAGGGAACTGGGAGCCTCAGGGCTGTTTTAAATGTTGGGTTTGTAGAAGATTATGGATGGGTGGGTGGATGAATGGATGGAGCCAGATCACTTTAAAAGATTACAGCAAAGTCTGGGTGCTTGGAAGGACAATGTAAAGAAGGAGGTTTAAAACTTTTGCACAGTACTGTTTGTAAGTAGATGGATGCCTTTAATTAATATAGTACAAAAACTGAACTTCAAATGTCTCTAAATTCTAAAGGACAAAACAAATAATTATTACAGCTTTAAAATGACTTCAAGCACTTTAAAAATGTGTTGCTTCTCTTCAGTTTATCATTACAAACAGCAAGACATTACAGAAACACGCAGCACTGACATGTTTTAGCATAAATGGTTGTTAGTTTGGTTCCTCTCTGAGCTGTCTTCATTTTATCCTGATTGGCCAGCAGCTTCGCAGAATGGACCCAGAGATAAACTCAGCTGCAGAGTAAAACCAAAGCCACAGTCCTGTGACCTCTGGTCGTGTGCATCGTTCCCGGTGCTGAAGACGCCTCTAGATTGGCTGACCCCCAGGAGGTGCTGAAGGGCCAGGGAGAGGATTCTGGGTAATACTAGATGACATGTGCAGCTGTGATGCTGTTTCTAATAACTGTTTTAGTGCCTTTTTCTGCTTGGTGCTTACCTTTCTGATTAGAATGTATTCAGAACACAAACAGGAGGGTCGGCGCTGATCAGTTTCACATCAAACTTATTTATGCACTACATGTCAGATGTCCTATTTTGTGGTAATAAACTTACTTTATTAATTTTGGTGCTTCTGGGTGATATTTGCCATGCTGCTGAACATTACATAAGAAGTAGTAAAATTCAGCTCTATGCATCGTGTGTGTAGAAACGTTGCAAAGACAAGGTAACGCATCTTCAACCAGTAAGAAGTCAAACGCCTCTGCAGCAGTTTTTTTATTCAAATTAAAGGCAGCCAACATCTTTATCTTCGAGAGAAATCAAGGTCAGACTGAAGGCTAAAGTAAAGCAGTGCAGGAAAAAAAGGCTGTTTGAGTTAGACCCAAACGTTCATAGAGACGTTACAGAAAATCATCAAACCTGATTTGTTCCAGAACCCTAAAATAAAAAAGAATCCATTTGCTTTTCAAGAAGCAGAGCATGCCAGTCCCTCAGCGAACACCTTTGCATGCTCTGAATCTGCTCTCATCTATTTGCAGGAGAGTCTCTTTAGTTTCAGCAGCTGTGAAAAACACTTGAACTATCACTTTTTTATTTTTTAAGAGGCCCTTTTAGGGTTTTTGATCTGGTTTAAAAGCACCATATCTCATACCTCCCCAGCTTGCTGTCAGATTTTAAAACTCGTCCTCCTCCTGCGCTGCTCCATTTGCATTAAGAATCAAAGAAAACATGATGAATCATACTTCTGTTCTTCTGAAAGCCATCCTTTACTTTGCTGTCTTGACATGCACACTCCATGACTGTTCGGCCATTATGAATCGAATTTCCCTTAAAAACAATCAATTTGCAGTTAACTGGAATTGCTTTTAGTGCTAATGATGTTCATCTGAGCTGCATCTTTACGTTGGTTTAGGATTCAATTGCAAACTAGCTCCCTCATATTTAACAGCTTCGTTAAATGAATATCATTTTTATGCATATGTGAAAGTACAGCTTTGAATCTGCATGTATGATGTTTACCATTTTGAGGTCTTTATGCTTCATCTTTGTGGTGCTTTGCAGGGCATTACTGCCACCTGTTGATTATTGGAGTATTTTTCTTCCAGTGTACAAACATAAATACCTGAGCATCTTACAGTCAAACCAATGAGGTACTTGAATGTAAACTTTTACTCCGTTAGAAACTCTTAAGAAATAATCGTGACATGTAAAGTTGTCCAAAGTAACGCGTTAAGACAAAATTGTCAAATTTTTAAAACTTCTCAACAGCAAAAATTACAATTAGACTTAAATTACATTCACTGACAAAAACAGGCAGCCCGAGGGAATAATAATTTGGTCCAAATGGAGACCAGTAATGAATATGTACAGTAAATTATTTGAACTGTAAGAAGCTGCATTACTACTGCAGACGAACCCCAATCCATCAAGCCGTGTCCTACTCCGTCCTATCATCACTGCTGAATAAGAAGAAAAGATCCATGCACTCCCTGACTTGAGATGGAGAGTGACCCCCGTCACGGAGCAAGCAGTCCCAGAAAGTGACCTCTATCAAACTGTAGTGGCTGTCTGTACGAGGAATCCTGTACTCCTACCCTTTTATCTCAAAATTCTATACTTTTCCAAAGAATAAAAACTTCTAGATTTCTTGGTACATTTTTAGGGTATAGGTGCAAAGGTTAGATATGAATTTACAGCAGATATTTCAGCACAAAAATCAGTTTCTGCTGTTTGTTGAAGCAGTTTATGGTCTAAAAATCAAAGTACTTAGTTGTCATGGCTACCTGTTCCATCACCTGGGTAACAACCATCTGAAAACAAATATTTTTTCAGTCTCTTGTTTTAATATAAAAAATACTGAAATCCATAATTTTCCAGATTTTTGAAAAAGGAACCCCAATCTTTGGTGTCTGCTGTTTACTTCCTGTTTTGACCGACTGTCAGAGGATCCAGACTTGCCACAATAAGGTATCGCTCCATTTGTGATGCCCCACTTGGGCTCCCAGGTACCGTTTCAAATCTGCCAGCTCCAAATCATTTACATCGTCATCTCTGGTCTGCACATTCACCAAATTATGTCCAAACTGGACCACTATTGGACCGCTGGGTGCTTACCTTTGTTTTTGTTAGTAACTGTATGTTAAACTTAATCCCAGTGTACCAAGCGTGTTTAAATATTTCCCATAAAACCCAAGCACAGAGCTCCTCCACCATCCTGGAACTCAGTCGACCCTTAAGCTTCGCGCAGAGAGTCAACACTCGACCGTACCTCCTCCACAGGCCTCGCACTGCAGCGCTGCGGTCCGGTAAGCCTTCCACACCACCGGATCTTGAAGACACACAGTGCCTCCTCCCCGCCGCTCCTCCGCTTCGTTCCTGTTTATGTCCCCCACACACACCCAGCCTCCCCCTCTTCCTTGGGACCCGCCCTGTGCTGCCTTCGGGCTGACGGCCCACTTAGAGTGGTCCTGGGAGGCCTTGAAGGTGAATGTGTCCCCCGGGTTGATGAGTTCAATGTCCAGGACCTTCCAGCCCAGTGAGCAGTTCGAGGGGAGGATCCCTGTGGAGCGGATCCAGAACTGAACCAGGAGGTCAGACTTAAGGGCGGGTGCCACCCACGAGTGATAGAGGTCTGATGTAACAGAGAGAGGACCAGTGAGACCACAGTTCAAACCATAAACCTCTGAAGTTTTGTAAACTGATCCAGTCTATAAAACAGACGCGTTACCATCATTAAATTTTGCTCCTTTGGCAAAGCTGATGAAGTCAGTGCCACCCATCGAGGTCAGGGTCACGCTGCGGTTGGACACAGTGTTCACATGTGGAAAGATCTGAGAGGACAGAAGCTTCTTGTTGCAGACAGCAGCCAGACCAGGCACCAAGGACGTCAAGGACTCTGGGACGTCACAGTCGTACACATTAGGTTGATTGATCTGCAGCTGCTCTCCTGTGGCGAGAAACAAATTCAATTAAAGGCTGAAAGCAGGACCCCAGAATCTGGCTCGCCTCATTTAGAAGTACAATATTAAAAACTAGGACCTGGTCATCTCATGGGTGTAAACAAACTGGGAGAAAAGCACCACATATCAGGGATATAGTTTAGTTTACTCCAGTAAGGAAAGAAAATCATGGATTTGGGAGTAAATTTAGATTTCGTAGGTTTTCTCGAAGATTTTGTTGGCAAGTAATGTTCTGAAATCATAATTTGAAAGTTCTTTCAAGCTCTGGATCTGAAGCAGTTCTAAGATTTTAAACAGTTTTTGAGGTTTTTTTTTTTGTAAATCACATAAATCCTGAAACTATATCAGTATGAGGATATGATTTGTACTTCTTGTGACAGCAGTGAATCAGGTGGCTTTATTTCCTGCATCACAAATAACCCTCAGTTTGTAGTGACAAGTTTGAAGGTTTGGAGGCGGGACCAGAGCACAGAACATGGCGAGGAGGCTGCATGGTGAGTAGATGAAGTTTTAATGATTTGATGAAAGACATACAGACAGGCAGGTAATCCACAGAGAACAGGTTCCTGAGATGATTAAAAAGCTCATTTCAGCAGCAGCAGCCCTGTTGTCTTCATTTATGTGCAAATTTCTTGCCGCAGGTGCAGATAAAACAAAAGGTAACAAAGCTGTGATCTCTCTCTGCTGTTTGACCAGATGCTCTCCGCCTGTGTGTCCATGTTTTTCCCGGACGCTCAGAACATCTCAGCTGGAGAGTTGAGAACGCCATGAAACACATCCCTGCCACAGCGTGAGCACCTCGATCTCTATGGTTACACACCTCCGTCTAATTACATTATCATCGGCTCTGCCATAGCAACTGTGCCAACAGCTAAGTCAGCCAGCACGCTGCGGCAGCTGAGTGACACGCAGGCGACACCTGTTTACACTGAATATACTGTTGTTGTGTCATTACCTGACCGGACTGTTAAACACTGGCTGACAATAACACAACAAATCCTTTACAAAAAGAAGCGGCCTCTTCGTGATATATTAGTAAAGAGCTACATTATTATTTAATTCAAGCGGGCAAACCATTTTTCTCTTGTACAGGTCCTTCTCAAAATATTAGCATATTGTGATAAAGTTCATTATTTTCCATAATGTCATGATGAAAATTTAACATTCATATATTTTAGATTCATTGCACTCTAACTGAAATATTTCAGGTCTTTTATTGTCATAATACGGATGATTTTGGCATACAGCTCATGAAAACCCAAAATTCCTATCTCACAAAATTAGCATATCATTAAAAGGGTCTCTAAACGAGCTATGAACCTAATCATCTGAATCAACGAGTTAACTCTAAACACCTGCAAAAGATTCCTGAGGCCTTTAAAACTCCCAGCCTGGTTCATCACTCAAAACCCCAATCATGGGTAAGACTGCCGACCTGACTGCTGTCCAGAAGGCCACTATTGACACCCTCAAGCAAGAGGGTAAGACACAGAAAGATATTTCTGAACGAATAGGCTGTTCCCAGAGTGCTGTATCAAGGCACCTCAGTGGGAAGTCTGTGGGAAGGAAAAAGTGTGGCAGAAAACGCTGCACAACGAGAAGAGGTGACCGGACCCTGAGGAAGATTGTGGAGAAGGGCCGATTCCAGACCTTGGGGGACCTGTGGAAGCAGTGGACTGAGTGTGGAGTAGAAACATCCAGAGCCACCG
Organism: Girardinichthys multiradiatus; assembly: GCF_021462225.1. NCBI lineage: Eukaryota > Metazoa > Chordata > Actinopteri > Cyprinodontiformes > Goodeidae > Girardinichthys > Girardinichthys multiradiatus. The sequence continues at coordinate 44,924,527 of NC_061796.1, read as the reverse complement.
TGCACAGGCGTGTGCAGGAAATGGGCTACAGGTGCCGCATTCCCCAGACCTGGGCTACAGAGAAGCAGCACTGGACTGTTGCTCAGTGGTCCAAAGTACTTTTTTCGGATGAAAGCAAATTCTGCATGTCATTCGGAAATCAAGGTGCCAGAGTCTGGAGGAAGACTGGGGAGAAGGAAATGCCAAAATGCCAGAAGTCCAGTGTCAAGTACCCACAGTCAGTGATGGTCTGGGGTGCCGTGTCAGCTGCTGGTGTTGGTCCACTGTGTTTTATCAAGGGCAGGGTCAATGCAGCTAGCTATCAGGAGATTTTGGAGCACTTCATGCTTCCATCTGCTGAAAAGCTTTATGGAGATGAAGATTTCATTTTTCAGCACGACCTGACACCTGCTCACAGTGCCAAAACCACTGGTAAATGGTTTACTGACCATGGTATCACTGTGCTCAATTGGCCTGCCAACTCTCCTGACCTGAACCCCATAGAGAATCTGTGGGATATTGTGAAGAGAACGTTGAGAGACTCAAGACCCAACACTCTGGATGAGCTAAAGGCCGCTATCGAAGCATCCTGGGCCTCCATAAGACCTCAGCAGTGCCACAGGCTGATTGCCTCCATGCCACGCCGCATTGAAGCAGTCATTTCTGCAAAAGGATTCTCGACCAAGTATTGAGTGCATAACTGTACATGATTATTTGAAGGTTGATGTTTTTTGTATTAAAAACACTTTTCTTTTATTGGTCGAATGAAATATGCTAATTTTGTGAGATAGGAATTTTGGGTTTTCATGAGCTGTATGCCAAAATCATCGGTTATAAGACAATAAAAGACCTGAAATATTTCAGTTAGTGTGCAATGAATCTAAAATATATGAATGTTAAATTTTCATCATGACATTATGGAAAATAATGAACTTTATCACAATATGCTAATATTTTGAGAAGGACCTGTATATCCAGAGACTTTCCTCTATGGAAGTCGCTAATATTTCTCTCAACTTCAATCTATTGCCTGATTATTTCCAGAAGAACATTTATTTTTGGTAAAGACTCATTCAAACATTAGAGTTCCTATAAAGTTAAGGAATTAACTAGTGTTTTTTTGACACATACACAATTTAGCAACACCAATAGAACCAATTTTCAATTGAATCTTGAGATTCTTCTGGCATGTATTCTTAAAAAATGTTACCCTGAATTTTATCCCCCAGAAATGAGTTACCCTGAACAAAACTGCAACAAGTTTAATTTTACAGACACAGACTGGCATTTTTAGCAGAGGAGAGATGAACCAGATGTCAGTAAGCATTACAATCCGGTGTTCTGCAGCAGCGACCTCTGACTTTCTTTCTACAGCGGTTACACTCTGAAACAAAATTAGAATCCCTCCATCCAAACTCAGAGAAAACATTTGACTTCAACAGATGCTTAACAAAATAACCCGAGCATGTCGCTAAAGAGCATTGCGCGCACACACACACACACACACACACAGCAGCAGGGTTCCTTTATTCTTTCACACTTGAAATCTGTTTATCAGGCACCGGTGGCCCAGCTGGTAGAGCTTAATACCATCTGCAGAGGCTATAGGCCTTGAGACAGTTGTCCAGGGATTGATTCCTGGTCTCGGGACATTTGCAACCGAATGTTTTCCCCTTGTATCTCCACCCTTTTTCCTGACTGATTACTGTATAATAAAGGACACTGGTGCCAAGAAAATCTATTAATTCAAATTCTGGTTGCGTTATGGCTGTTTTGATTTATGCCTCAGAACCTAAACCCGTAAAACCTTCTAAATTAAATGCTATAAAACCCTTTGACTGGAGGATTAAAACTAAAGGCCAAGTCTGTGATTTAACATCTAATGCATTTACAGATAACAGAAAATATAAGCTGTAAACAACATGTAACTGAGATGACTAAAATGAAACGTATGTAGCTTCTACATATTAAAAAGGGCTCAGGTTCAGGGAGAGCAGAGGTCCCACCGACATTCTGCAGCAAAACACATCAGATAATAACCAGTAGAAATGGGTTTATTCGAATCTTACCGATGGTCTGAAAAAGTTCTAGTGGGTAGGTGACGCAGATGAAGTTCTGCCCGTTGTTCACTCCACTGCTAGGATAATAAAACTGTCCTTCCTGTCGCTCAGGGGGGAAGTGCGGGGTGCTGTGGACCAACCAGAAGCCCTGGTTTTTGTCCAGCAGAACAACACCTGAATAGCGGAGACAATAGCAGCAAATCAAATCAGCGTTTTTCTTCTGAAATCATAACCATTGAATGCAGTTAAACATCTGGTGAGTCCCTTAGAAGGAAGGACCCGATTTGGGCGTAATTTGGTCCACCAGGGATGGGTGTATAAATGATCCAATTAGCAAGGAACTGGCCCGTCTAGACGAGGCACCAATAGCCACGAGTGGTGGCATCAGGAGCGGAACAGTAATTTGATCAGGCAGTTACTGGAGCGTGATGTTAGGTCTGGTCACCTTCATTCAGTGTTTTCAGTGACGGTTTATTACAAACCGGATTCCAAAAAAAGTTGGGACACTAAACAAATTGTGAATAAAAACTGAATGTAATGATGTGGAGGTGCCAACATCTAATATTTTATTCAGAATAGAAGACAAATCAAAAGTTTAAACTGAGAGAAAGTATCATTTTAAGGGAAAAATATGTTGTTTCAAAATTACATGACGTCAACAAATCCCAAAAAAGTTGAGACAAGGCCATTTTTACCACTGTGTGGCATCCCCCCCTTCTTCTTACAACACTCAACAGACGTCTGGAGACAGAGGAGACCAGTTTCTCAAGATTAGAAATAGGAATGTTCTCCCAGTCATGTCTAATACAGGCCTCTAACTGTTCAATCGTCTTGGGCCTTCTTTGTCGCACCTTCCTCTTTATGATGCGCCAAATGTTCTCTATAGGTGAAAGATCTGGACTGCAGGCGGGCCATTTCAGTACCCGGATCATTCTCCTACGTAGCCATGATGTTGTGATTGTTGCAGAATGTGGTCTGGCATTATCTTGTTGAAAAAAGCAGAGTCTTCCCTGAAAGAGATGACATCTAGATGGGAGCATATGTTGTTCTAGAACCTGAACATAGTTCTCTGCATTAATGGTGCCTTTCCAGACATGCAAGCTGCCCATGACACAAGCACTCATGCAACCCCGTACCATCAGTGATGCAGGCTTCTGAACGGAGCGTATCCTTGTCCTCTCTGGTCCGGATGACATGGCGTCCCAGTGGTCCATAAAGAACTTCAAATCGTGACTCATCTGACCACAGAACAGTCTTCCATTTCGCCACACTCCGTTTTGAAAGACCCCTGGCCCAGTGCAAACATCTGAGCTTGTGGAGCTTGCTTAGAAATGGCTTCCTCTTTGCACTGTAGCGTTTCAGCTGGCAACGGCGGATGGCACGGTGGATTGTGTTCACTGACAATGCTTTCTGGAAGTATTCCTGAGCCCATTCTGTTATTTCCTTGACAGTGGCATTCCTGTTTGAGGTGCAGTGACGTTTAAGGGCCCGGAGATCACGAGCGTCCATTAGAGTTTTATGGCCTTCACCCTTACGCACAGCGATTGTTCCAGATTCTCTGAATCTTTTGATAATGTTATGCACGGTTGATGATGATAACTTGAAAGTCTTTGCTATTTTACGCTGGGTAAAACCATTCTGGTATAGCTGCTCTATCTTTCTGCACAACAATGGTGGAATTGGTAATCCTCTTACCATCTTGGCTTCAGAGAGACACTGACACTCTGAGAGGCTCTTTTTATACCCAATCATGTTGTCAATTGACCTAATTATTGTTCATTGATCTTCCAGCTGTTCGTTATATGCTCAATTTCCTTTTCCCAGCCACTTATTGCTACTTGTCTCAACTTTTTTGGGATTTGTTGACGCCATGTAATTTTGAAACAACATATTTTTCCCTTAAAATGATACTTTCTCTCAGTTTAAACTTTTGATCTGTGATTTGTGTTTTATTCTGAATAACAAATTTGATGTTGGCAGCTCCACATCATTGCATTCAGTTTTTGTTTAGTGTCCCAACTTTTTTGGAATCCGGTTTGTAACTTCCTAATATCTCTGGTCTGCATCAGAACCAAATTATGTCCAAACTGGATTATTCCTTTAGGCTGTTGAGCTGTTGTAGCCAGTTAGTGCAGTTTTCCATCCGAGGCACACAGAGTGACACTGAGCTGTCTGACCTTTCGTGTGCCCCCCTCGGTTTCCACTGCTTTCAGCCCATCTGCCACCAAACTCCTCAGCAGGCTTCTGGTCATTGTAAAGGATGAAGGCTACCTCTGAGTTCTGTGAAAACAACAACATGTTCTTTAATGAATGTTGGACTGACTGTGGTCTAATCTGTCTGTTCAGCAGAAGATGTGGTTCTGTTGACGTATTCAGCCCATGATCAGCATGCATTGTTTTTCAGTGTTTGGTAACAAGGAAAGGTAGTACAGGGTGAGAGAGGAATAAATGGACTGAGGCCTTCCCATCAGTAATGCAGGTGCCTTGGTCTCTGTGGTGAAGAACCAAAAGGAGCAGCTCTTGATTTATTGGTTCATCTGTGTTCTACACTTCACCAAAGGTCATGACCAAAGGGATCAAAGATTTAGTATCCAAAGTGACCTTCCGCAGCAAGGTGTACAGCCTCAGCCTTAGAGTTAAACTAAAGAACTGGGGGAAGCTTGGAGTAGAGCTGCTGCTCCACATCATGAGGCTTTATGAATGTCTTTGTAGGTTTTTTTTTTTTTTATAAATCCCAACTGGAAGAGACCCAGAGCTTTCTGAAGGAATTATCTATCCCATCTGGCCTGGAACCATCTTGGGACCCCCATGACAAGCACGAGAAAGTTGCTGGAGAGAGAGATGTCAGAGTTTCTCAGCTTGACCTGTTTCCTTCACAGCATGATCTTCATTAAGCGGAAGATGATGGGCCGTCAAACAGGTGGACATTTCAAGGGATGAATGTTAAACTTTACGTAGTGACTATTAGCCGCATTAAGAACAAACCAGATGGGTCTAAACAGAAAAGCCCATTTTCACTTCTCCAAATGAGCTCCTTATTTTTAATCTTGTAATATCAAGAGGGAACAGAAAACATGCATGTCATAAATATGCTTAGCACGACCTTCAGTATGGTTTAACAAAAAAGGAGAAGTCATGTGGCTGCAGATGAAACGGAAAAGGAAAACTGTATCATTAAAACAATCAGAAACATAAAAAAGTTCCCAAACATTTTCCATTTCTACATTTAGATTTGATTTTTTGTGACAGTTTTTAATACCAAAGTACAAAGATGTAGCATAATAATTTGGTTTTGTTGTCAAAATGCTCCAAAAATCACATGAAAACTACAGAGGGAACATAAAGAACACAGCAGATGGAAAAACTTGTAATTCCAGCTGAATATCTGGGCTAAATGTGAATATGAAGTTAAAACATCTGTATGCTGCACAGATAACACTGTAAAGTTTCTAAACCTCTGAACCTCTAATCTTAGCTGTGAGATGATAGTGTGTTTAAAATGTACATATAGTACCATGCAAAAGTCTTAAGTCATTTTCCTACCAAGCAGCCAGACTTTCTTGGGATTTGGTAAAGTGGTTTTGATCACTGCAGATTTCTGGGCTGCACTGGATGTGCCGCTGGAAGTAACTTTGAGTTTCCAGTTCTGTCTAAAGATATTTCAGCATACAGAGGAACTGGGATTTGGGAAAACTTAGCAGACTGTTGCTTTATTTGATGCACAGCCACCAGATGGCAGATTCAAAGCTGTATGAGCGTGCACATGTCTGCATGCTCTCAGGCCCGATGTTGCAGATGAATCAAAAAACGTCAAATTAAGTCTGTTATACACCTATCAGAATGTAAAAATAGTATTATGTTGTTTGTTTCTAGACATTAAAACTTTTGTTTTGCAGAAAATATGGCACCCTCTAAACTGATTGGCAACAATGATAAAAATGTGCCGAAATAATTTCCTTTATGACAGCACCATGATGAACAGCAGAATGTTTTTCAATCCATCATTTAACTTGAGAACATTTATTCAGATGGGACAAGTCTCTATCTTAAAAAATAAAAAACATGTTATTTAACTCAGTTAAATGTGTTTTAATCTTCATAAATTAAGAAACTCCGACAAGAAAATTATTTCTGGTATAAACTTGCCCAATTTCTGCAGGAAGAGCAATAATTAAAAGATTTAAAACAACAGGAATAGTGAGCAGGATTGTAAGTGAGATAAACAAATCTCCACTGTTAGAGAACTACAGCAAAGAGTGATCTTAGGATCACCAAATCCCCATTAAAACCATTTATTTTAAAGCACTTTCACGAATCTTTACCAGGGGTGCCTATAATTATAGAGGACGCTGTAAAATAGGTAAAACAATCGGTAAAAATACAATCTTGTGTCAGCAAACAAAGGATGGGTTCATATTTCTTTGGTCATTTAGCTGTAAAAACAGTCTTAAAATATGCTTGAAGAGGTCATTTTAACAATTTTACACAATCAAAGGCAACCTTTGATTTACATTCTCTGGAAAAATGTGTCTTTTCTTAGTCTCAACAACAACTTAAAGTGACCCTTCATGTGATGGAATAAAGGAGATGAAGTAGAAACTACAGGTGCAGGAAGTGTCTCAGTAGCTGCAGCTGCTGAAACTAGTTACTGTATGTGAAAAACCTGTTATCAAGTATTTTTTGTATCCACTATGCCATTGTCTTTAAGCCACACTTTTAATTACATTTGTTTTTATATTTGTGAGATGGTAAAAACTGAATTATCTGCTGCCTGCAGCTATTTTTACTTGGCACAACCTGAATGAATGAATATGTAGGAAGTGAAAATTTCTTGACAATTCATTTTAGAAGAATGCTGACCGTCATCTTACAGGTGCTTTTCCAAAGAAAAGGATGTAAAACTCAAAATGTTTAGAATCAGCATCTGATCTGCGACAGATTGAAAGGAAACCCGATGGAAGCTGACCTTTTCCTGTGAGTACAGCTGTCCGACCGTCCGCCCCAAAGCTCCCATGGTGTTGTTTACTGTCACCTTTCCCTCACTCCATCCTTCACTCCCTTTGTCCAGCAATAAATACGTCTCACCCGTTCTCTCAGATTGTCTGCCCCCTTCTTTAGGCAGCTTGTATAGGTAAAACCTCATTTACATAGAAAGAGACAACAGATAGTTAATACAAGAGAAGCCATGAGTATTCAACTTTTGTCTGAAGTCTCAGTTATCTGGGAATTTTGGCACTGAAAGGAATATTTACCAATCAACAGCATCACCTTGGTCGTTGTAGCAGCTGATTGGGGATGGGTTGCCCCCTAGTGGCGCACACATAACCAGCAGGGACAGGATCAGAAGCATCTAGGAAGAGAAGGAGCATGTTTTCATCGAAAAAGTCGTTATAATGTGCAACTGCGTGCTCAAATATTACTATTACCATCTTATTGTAAAAGGATTATTTTTTAACGAGGCCCTTGAAAATATGCGCCTGTGGAGTCAAACATTTCACAACCACCATTTTAGAAGCATTTTACAATAAGAAAATGATTTACAAGAGTCCAACTATTTTTAACAGCTTTATAAAAGTATCAGCAGGAAACTGTTCCTAAAACCCACATTCTTTGCGGAAGAAATATACCTCTTTTTATAAACGGTGATTAGAGGAGCAATTCATTACAATCCGTCCGGAAATAACTTTAAAAGTATCACATTTTCAGTGGAGCTGGTTAAATTAGAGCAGTTGTATTATGGGGTGTATACAACTTAAACAATGTTTAAGTCAATATTATACACTACCACCTTCATTGTTCAACACTCCCTGGTCTCTCAGTGATCTTTTCTTGTTATTTATTTCGACACAGTTGGGTTTAGAAAGCCTTCCGGGCTACTTCAAGAAATTAAACATTTCTTCCTTGAATTCTGGCTACATCGTCCAGACACTCCTACCCTGCTGGAGTCCAATTCGTATGTCATCTGGTAAGGTTTAGCCTACTTTATCGCTGTTTCTCGTCCTCTATGCCGATCTTCAGGAATGCCGATCTTCCTCCGAGATGATTTCAGGAGACGTTTCCACGGACTGCAGATTCATTTAGTGAGGGGTAATGGTTCTCTCAGGTCATGCTTTCAGGGTTTTACTAATGTTTTTCTGTTGACGTGACTTCCAGCTACTGTTTCGGTCAACAGTGCAGGCTTCACTTCTTCTTTTGAATTCTTAGTTTCCTATTCTTTATAGACAAACTGCTCGCTAAGCTAAAATATCTGGACGCCTAGCTAAAAACCCGTTCAAAAATACTATTAAAAACAGTACATTTTTATTCTTCAAGTTTTCATAGTTTTTTGGTTTTTTTTGTGTGTGTGGACACTTTAAACGTTCAAGAGTAAAACTGTACTTTTATTACTGAGTTATTAGGTAATAATTACCCAGCGATAAAAGTGCTTTAAATAAACTTAGCAGCTAGTTTTGGTTAAAACTGGCCACCCAATCACTGCAGCTAATAAACCATGACCAGTTTAGCAGTAAAATATAATTACGCTCCAACGACGCTCTGCTGACAGCTTTAGTTTGTTTTATTTCGGTTTATAAACACCTCTAACTAAGTTCTCTTCACTGTTGTCCTTAAATTATTCTCACACGGTGAAGTTTGAATTTCGTTTTCATCCACATCCTGGTTTTCCTCTGAGCTGCTGCTGTGAGCTAATCCCGCGAGGAGAAGACGGTGACGTCATCATCTCCACGCGCTACAACCGGAAGTAACCCACAGCTCCCCCCAGACAGCAGATAAATTACTATGGAAACATGCTTAGTTTGCTTTGGTTCCGTCTCGGTTCGTGTTTGCTGCTGAATCCTGTTGTTGTCTAAAACTTCCAGGATGCCGTTTTGACCGTTATAAAAAGTCCCAGCAGCTGGTCATGTGATCAATGACGAGCTATCAGGAAGTATCTTTCTGTCATCTAATCATAGACATATATAATATTTATATACTGTATGTCTATGAATATAATAATAATAGCACTTCTTGGAAATTATTATTTTATCTCATAAGCAGACCCTTTTACAATATTCTTCACTTTTATTTTTCATTAGTTTGTGGTGGTAACAGACCCCATTTTATATGTACTTGAATGTACTGAATGCACCACTGTACACTAATAAAAATAAAAGAATAATATAATGTTTCAACATAACTTTTGTCATTTTTATCACCATATTCTAAGATAGAGATAATATTGAACTATATATATAAAAAAAAAGCTAAATTGTCTGAATACCACCACTGGAATTCAGACAATTTATCTGTGGTAATGAGCTCCAAATCTTTGACGATGGAGGGCCTTTTTGCAATCACCCTAATTTTTAGATCCCTCCAGATTCGGAGTGGGCCAGCCATCTAATCCAAAGTGGTTATATTACTTCCAGTCCAAAGAACCATGCTGGTTAAATGTAAAGACCACTTTAAACCTGAATCTGCCACAGGTATGGAAACAGTTTGGGCTTGACTATGTGTTTAGTCCCACCAAGTTAAGACAGGGATTTCGTCCTATGTACACTTTTATATGTTAAGTCGCTTAAAGTTTTGATCCTGGTTTATTGAAGGCTTTACCTGTATTTTCGTATGCTTTTTATATCATCACAATTTAACAGAGAGAAATAACTAAAACATAGAGCTGCAGAAGGAAGAGATTTCTAAATCAAACAAATAAATCTAAATAAAATGACAATGGCATGTTGACTTGACTGATATCTCTGTTTTGACAAGCGACCTTTAGCCGTCCTGATGAGGAACAAACCTGCTGAATACACACACCCAACTCTTGGAAGAGCACTATCTAGCACATTCATTTTAAAAGTGTAACTTAATCAGCCTAAGCTTTTCCTGTTTCATAATATTTGCTGAAATGTGCAACTTCATATGTGCTTCATGGTTTCTTCTCCTTTTTCCCTCGCAAAGAGCAGTGCAGGTGTTGGTCAGAGAGCTGATATTGTGGCCTAATTGTCCTCTGTATGAGGAAGTGACACGGCATCGTCATGTCACCTCTGACCTCCCCCCTTGCCTGCGTAGGCCAATGTCTACTTCCTCAAACAGGTTTCCTCTGAGCTAAAGGCCACAGAGCAGAGCAGAGAAGGTCATCAGTTTTCCACCAAGGTAGATGCTGATGTGAGATGGCCTTCATTATTGCCTGCAACATTTAAAAAAGCATGCTATGCCTCAAACAGTTGGATCAGTTTGTGATGAGTCAGAACCATGCTCTGTTTAATACTAAATACTGCAAAGCGAAAATAAAACCTTTTAACTTCAGAAGAGCTTTTCTGGGATAGCTTATGTAGATTATTCGTTGTTAAAAAAATATTTTTCAAATATAAATAAACTTTGCAGCAATTTCATTCTTGTTTAACTATGTCTAATATTTGTGATGGATAACAGTATTTGTCTTAATATTACAAAATTTTGTATCTGCTATTTGCTTCTGTAATGATAAAGAAGCGTAAACTGTGAAATTCAGGAAGTTGGTTATAGATAAACCCTACAACTGCTCCATTTAACCTGTTAAATATTACCATCTTTATCTTTGCCTTATTTGTTCTCTAAATGGAACATCATAAGTCTTGTTGTTCTGACGTGAATAGTTAAATTCATGTGCAACTGGATGTTTTCAAAAGATGTCAAGAGTTTCAGGAAATGTTCCCTTCCCAAGAGAATTATTGTTAATGATAAACAGAATTGATGTTTGTTTTTTTGCAGTTTTGTTAAAACGCCTAAAATGAGAATTTACCATGGACATGATTAAAAAAGGCAATTAAAAAATTGTACAAACTCTAAAAATTAAACTGTTAATTCCTCTCAGGATTATACATATAAAAACAAATTTTGATATTTTTTCTCATGATTTACATTTTCTGTCTCAAGGGTAAAACACATCGACACTGTGTGACGTGTGTCAAATATAGTCAGAATCTATTATTTTTAACTATTAACTGTAATCTACATTGGAGGCATCAGGCCACTGACCCCCTCTCCACAACGCACAGCTTCGTTCTAATTTCAGGCCTCACTGCTACTGCAGAAACAACCCATTTCTGAAATCCAATGATGTAGTAGTTAGTTTGCTCTATGTATATAAATAGGGAGAACTGACGCACTAATAGGATACACCATGCTGGGGTGTTTTTGATTTCATAATTAGGATTTTTAAACTGATAATATAACTTCTTTTACTTTGGTACCATAGGCCACATGACAGTTATTGTCTTTATTGGCAAAATTTGCTTCCATAGGTACGACTTTTCTTCCTTCTGAAGTTATTTGTGACATACATTTCACAAATGGACAAATCTAAGTGGCTCAAATGCACATTTGTTTTATTCTGGAAGAGAACCTTCATATTTCACTTAAGCACTGCATGGTTTTTGGATCTCCTCATCAGTTTTACTGTGTTTGATCTCTGTACAAAAACCAACAATAGAGATAAAAAGAAGTTCTCAACTTCTAAGAAGCTCATCTACTAATCGCATTTGCCAGAAAAGGGGAAAAAAAATTATAGAAAGGTAAACATTTTCAGTAGCAAGGCATAGGACAACCCTTCCCTTAAAGGATATTTTTTCAAATTCTTTAATTTACAGATTATTTTTAGGGAACTCATATGTAACTTTCTTGATCTTAGGCATTACTTCTTGAAATGTAGAGATTTATTATTAGAATTTAAAGGTTACTTTTACTAAGTTAGATATTACTCTCTGGAACTCACAGGTCACTATCCTAAGGGTTGTTTTTGGGGACAAATACTATGAGGAACTTTGGGACTTGATACGTTCTCCAACTTAAAGGGTGCATCCTGAAATTTAGAGGTTATAGGAGATTTTGTTTCAGAATTTACAGGTTCCTTTACCCCAAACCCACAGGTGTCATTCCAGAATTTAAAGGGTACTTTTTGAGCACCTGGCTGTAGAAGTGTACCCGGATCAAATTCCTTGTTTGTCTACACAAACTCAGTAAAATAATAAAGCTGATTCTGATTCTGATGATGGAAAAACTTTCATGATATTTGCACTGGAGCTTAAAGATAACTTTCATGGAACTCACAGATTAAGTTCATGAATTTGGTATCTATGTTTTGGAACGAACTGTGTTCTTTCAAAAAACAGACGGTATTATGAGGTGACTTGTAACCTGCCACTTTTCAGGACTTTAAGGCTAATGGCCACAACTTACTTTCAGCAACGGTTAGTTTCTCCAGAATCTACAAGTTACTTACTGGAATTTCCAAGTGATGTTCTAACTTAAAAGGTGCTGTCTTGAACTGGGTTTTTTATTGGGAGATATGTAACCTAATGCTTTTCTCAACTTAGAGGTTACTTTTATGGAACCCACAGGTTACTTTCCAAAATTAATGTTGCATTCCAGAACATAAAGAGCACTTTCATGGACTATGGTGCATGATACGTCTTGTACTGGTACATTGTTGAACTTAGGGGGTACATTTTGGAATTTAGAGGTTACTTTCCAGATCTTAGATGTCACGTCACAAAATTAAAGGACATCTTCCCAGAACCTCATGGAAAGTAAATGTACAAAAATGGTGCAAAAAAGTAATCTGTAATCCTGAGAAAGTAACCTATAAATCATGGAATGTAATCTGTAAGTTCCAAAAATAACCTCTAAGTTTTAGAAAGCAATATCTGCAAACATAGTTCAGTATATTAAGAAAGAAACCTCTTGATCTCAAGAAGTAACCTGTAGGTTTTGGAAAGAATTCCTCAACATCCCTCTAAATACAGGCCGGTTTTATGTATCGCTGCATTTTTCTTAATCGGAGACAACCCTTAATTTCCATTAAAAGCCTTTTCTTTTTCAAACATTAGCGTTTTTGCTACAATCCTGACAATTTTAACAGAGACTAACATCCAGAAAGAGTTGCAGTTCAGAAAGCCCTGCTTATACAGGAAATCAAAGCAAAAAAAAAAGGCTAAGACACTTATGGGCTCTCACAGCTGGCCACAAATTTTCTATTATTTGTCTCAGGTTTTCAGCAAGCGTGGCAGTTCAGTCCTCTGCTCATCCATTCGCCCGCCCTGCACTCTCAGAAGGAGGGAGAAGAAGTCTTCATCATCCATAGGACCAGGAGCCCTGCTACGCTGGTCCTCCAGCCGGCCCTGAGCCTGTAGGTTGCAGCAAAGGGAGGAATCAGGTTAAAAAGCAAGATGTTCCACATGTTACACTAACTTAGAAATGACAGCACTGATTATAACAAAGCCAGCTTACTTGTGTTGTCAGAATCATATCATACAGATCCTGTTTAGGGACAGGAACCGGCTCAGGTTTTTTCACTAAAGACAGCTGCTTGAAGCTGCCTCTAAAACTCCTAAATTTGGGCTTTGGTGGCAGAGAACTTCCCAACTGTGCCCTCTGATCATCCAGCCGGCGAGCTTGTGCAGTGGCCACCAGGTCAAAGAACTCTTCTTTCTGCAGTGAAGTCATGGAGGAAAAGACAACTGAAAAGAAAAAAAAAAAGAGAAAAGAGACATTTAGTAGCTAATTCAGCAGCAGACCTTCAACTTTTAAAGATGGAGAAACATAAAAGTTCTGAAACCCTCTTCAGGTTTCATGATTTTTTTTTTCTTCTCCAGTGAAATGAGTCAGTTATGTCATGGAAACAGCTGAAACAGCTGCTTGAGTTTAGTCAGTTTCAGTGTAACCTCATGAGCGTGCTCCCACCTCTGTTGACCGGTTTCCGGGTGTTGGGCTCTGAGTGGCACCTCCTCCTTATCCTGCCCTCCAGCCTGAAGGAGCATCGCTGATCATTGAGTCGCCTACCCTCCTGCAGGGTGCAGAGCAGCTCAAACAGCGAGTCCGGGAAGTCGGGGGTTAACCGGTGAGCCTGAGAAGAGGCGGGTAGGTGGCAAAGGCAGAGAGAGAGACAGAGAAAGAGAGGCTGAGTGGCACAGAATATTTGTTGGCACCGCAAAAGAATTCATTCCACTCCTACTTAACCCCACATGATGTGTAACAAAACAGATCTGACAATTGTCTGATTTCCTTGCACTCAATACTGTTAGTTATTGGTCAGTAAAAAATAAGTATTATCCTTACTGTTTGACCTACTAATTGATTCACAGCAGCAGTGAGTCTAAACAGAAAAATTCACCCACCTTTTTTGCATCTCGATCTTGGTATTTGTCCCCTTCAGGTTGCTGCTCAGAGATATTTAACCTCTTTATTTCAACCTTTTCCATTTCTGTCTTTCCAGCTTGTGTCTGCTCTTCACTTTCATTTTTATCTAAGTTTAGTCTATCATCTCTGCTCTCATCATCCTCCTGTTTATCAACCTCTGCTTTGTGCTCATGTGAATTCTCCTCCTCTGTGTTGCTCTGTTGCTTTTCCAACTTAAGCTCCTCTGAAGGTATTTCACTACTCGCAGCAGCTTCATTATTCTTGTCCTCCCCCGAGTGTTCCTCTTTCTTTTCGAGAGCAGAAGCTTCGCCACAGCTTCGCAAGATGGCATCTAAGAAGCTTGTCGCCTCTCCTGTGGTTGTGTCTCCGTCTTCGGTGATGATAAGAGGTTCCAGCAGCTCCTCAGAAAATTCAACTTTAGTCTCTGTGTAATCCATCATCGCCGCTGTCAAACTCTGACAGGAAGATATGCAAAGCAGGGGTTTAATTATAGAGACATGAAAAGTGAAAAATGTTCTGTTTTGGTGGTTAGGCGCCAGACAGTACATATACGGTCTTAACTGGCAGGTGTTTACTGACCTGAAGGCTGTTTTTGAGGTCCTTTGTTTGGCCCTTGCTAAGAAATGTGATAAACCAGTTCAGCAGGTTCTTGCCTCTTTCAACAGAACTATAAAATGTGCACTTCTATTGACTTTTTGACAACAAACATGCGTGACTGGGTAAAAAAAGTCAAATATAGACTAGTTAGACATTTATTATAAAGATAGTTTCTTTTTAAAGGCATACTCCATTTATTTTCCCCCGTAAAGGTTACTTTTACTACTAAGTTAAGTAAATTCATTCTTACCGTTGTCGTTTGGACTTTATCTCCTCACAACATCATCTCTTGAAGTGACCACAGATGGGGTAAAGCATTTTTTCGCCCGTCCCTTGTCTTGTCAATATCTTTATGTAGACAAAAATAAACTTGCTGTGAAAAGTTTCACATACCAGCGTTACAAGCTCTCCCCCTCTCTGTATTGCAACCTTCTGTCTCTCCACTCTATTCTTCCTGTTCCTCTCGCCAAAGCCCACCCCTATTTACATCCCCCACATTTGCCTCGTCTGATGGTCATAAAACACGTGTGTAAAAAAACCTAAATTGGTCCAGTCATACACTCGTTTCAGTCCAGGTGTGCTCTGAGGCAGAGGTGTCTGTGATCTGATCTTAAGTTGTGAGCATGCTGAGCAGATGTGGGCAGCTGCTGCTCAAACTGCTGTGCATTTCAATGTGTCAGGCTGCGGTACAACATGTTGAAACGCGCACAGCTCTTCTGCACTTCACTGTTGTGGTTTTGGCACACATCCTGTTGACTTGAAGCTTAAACGAGAAGTAGAGAAACAAGCTGTCTAGGTGAAAATATTGTTTAACGAAGGAAAAATCAGGTTTCACCTGTTTGTAACCAGATTTTGAGCTTTATTTTAAAAAGAAAGCGATTGTGGTTTTCAGGTTATTGAGTCTGATTGTATTTGATTCTGTTTTATACTTTTTGCAGTTGTTCTTCTAATCAGCACAACACAAACACTTCTGCTTTGTGAAACTTGCTGTAGTCTCATTTGACCCAGTTGAATTTCTCCACAAGTGCAGATAAGAAATGCTGCACTGGTGTTACATCTGTCACATGCTGAACCATGCTGGTACGGAGCTCTCCAAGTGCCAGGATGCAGAATAAAACTAGCGGTCAATGAACTCAATAAGAGCTTAGAGCAAAATTCCTCAAAATGGCAGACCGCTGTCTGAATTAGAACCAAAGTCTTATCTGGACCCTTGGTGATTGTTGGATTTTAAATATTTGTCCACCTTTTAGTGAATTTAAATACAGTTTTTCTAGATGTTACAGTGCTCACAGTAACACTGCAGGAGTCTGCAGGCCTCTTGTCTCTCTGCGGACAGAAGTCAGATAGCAAAGAAGAAGGGAAATTTAATCCGAATAAACAGATTCCGTTATGCAGAATTGACCCTGTTTGTCTAATATATCCTGAGACAGTGGTGGACATAAAAGACTCTACTCTGAAATTAAAATATTTGAGGACTCACAGGAATCTAAGTACTATGTAAGTTTAAGGCACAGAAAATGATTCATCTAAAAGCATAATTGCCACATCCACCAGGCCGGATTTTGAGTTGATTTAAGAATTAACAAATGCAGCAGATGATAGCATGAAAGCAGTGAGGTTATTACCTCCGCCGAAGAGATTATGTTTTTGTTGTCGACTGTCTGTCTGTTTGCAAAATATCTCAAAAAATTCTGAACAGATTTGGATGAAATTTTCAGGATTAGGACAAGGTACAGATTATTAGACTTTGTTGGTGATGGGAAGCACCATCTGAAATTTTTCTGAAGGATTCTTTATCATTGCAAGACCATGGTGCAACAACTTGGAATTCCCAGATGGTTCGTGGACATGCAGCTGACCAGACATTGCCCAGAGTACAGCTCAAAAGTATAGAAAAAAGCTGAGATACATCAATGAGCCTATTGTTGTTGTAAAATGGGAGTTTTTACTCTCTTTCCCGCTTGTGCACCACCGGGTCAGTTTCTCTCCAGTTCCGAGACCCAACCAGTAAAACCAGCAAAGTATTTACCTTGTGAAATAATGAGAAATGGTTAAGTATAAAATCAGGATATAATGTCAAAATGATCAGTGTACACAGTATACAGTTGAACAGATACAGAGTGACATTCACCGTCGGTACCGGGCCCCCCCTCAACTCATCTTAGGGATGAACCGAGAGGAGCCAAGAATGGAGCGTGAGTCCTGCTTTTATCTATGCCTGTTCTTAACCCTCCTAAAGGATGTCATCCTCTTGTATTAGTTTATCCTTGACTATGTGTTGCATCTTATGTGAAATCAACAGTTATGTTGTGTAAGCTGTAGCAGTGAGCGGTGCGGCAGATAAGCAACAAGGGCAGATATATTTAATTAGGGCAGCAAAGAGATGATTAGAAAAGGCCACAGAATCATACATCCATAACATTGTCTTGGTGGAGATCTGCACTCTATGAGTGCCTTTCTAGTTTATATGTAAAAAAAATAAAAATAAGGAAAACAACAAAAGAAGACACTACATATTCAGATGGCTGTTTAATCACATTAACTCTTAACTGAAATACTTTATTCATTGCAGTTAAGGGGAACACTATTTTTATTTTAAGTTATTACAATTTTAGTTGGGAGCAAGGGAATATCAGATGAAATTAAAGCCTACTGGATTCAAGAGTAATGTTTGGGAGCTACCAAGAAGAAATTATCTTCCAACATTAAAACCTGTCCGGAAATAAGTTTTTCTGTTATCTATATATGTCATTCAAGCAAAGCGCAGCCCATCATAATATAAGTTTAATTAGTTTTGATGTTCAAGTTTAAACTAAAAAAGGCTGGTTTTAATTGAAAAACCTGAATGGAGCACAGCATATTCTGGCAGATAGTGTTTAGCTATTGCAGTTGTCCAACAACTGCAGCACTATGAGAGAACGTTTGGAGCAATTTTCTGGCATTTTGATTTTATTGTAAAATGGTTACAAAATACTGTCACAGCTAGTGTAAATTTACAATTCTCCATCCGAGATCTTGACTGGTCTTACAGCAGATCTGAAGAAACCTCTGACTGAAGACACTGTTGTTGTAGGACAGCCTCATGAAGAGGATGCTCAGGGTTCTCCATAATGTTCTTCATTTTATTAAGAATCCTTCTTTCCACAATGATCTCCAGAGGTTCCAGAGGAGTCCCCAAAACAGAGCCAGCCTTCTTTATCAGCTTGTTGAGGTTTTTAAGTCCCTGGTTCTGATGCTGCTTCCCCAGCAGATGATGGCAGAAGAGATCACACTCTCCACAACAGACTTATAGAAGATCTGCAGCATCTTGCTGCAAACACCAAAGGACCTAAGCTTCCTCAAGAAGTACAGTCTGCTCTGTCCCTTCTTGTAGATGGCTTCACAGTTGCATCTCCACTCTAGTCTGTGGTCCAGGTGAACACCGAGGTATTTATACTCCTCCACCACCTCCACTTCTCCTCCCATGATGGAAATAGTTTTTGACTTATTCCTGTTTCTCTTAAAATCTACAATCATCTCCTTTGTTTTAGTCACGTTCAAAATGAGATTATTGTTTCCACACCATGCCACAAAGCGGTCCACCATCTTCCTGTACTCAGCTTCTTCTCCATCTCTGCTCCACCCCACGACTGCAAAATCATCCGACTATTTCTGCAGATGACAGGAGTCTGTCTTGTACTGGAAGTCTGAGGTGTACAGAGTGAAAAGAAATGGTGAGAGTACCGTCCCCTGTGGTGCTCCTGTGCTGCTGACTACCTGGTTAGACTCACAACCCTTCAGTCTCACAAACTGTGGTCTGTTTGTCAGGTAGTCTTTGATCCAGGAGATTGTTGAGGCCTCCACCTGAGTCTTCTGGAGTTTCTGACAAAGCAAATCAGGTTGGATTGTATTAAATGCACTGGAGAAATCAAAGAACATGATCCTCACAGTGCTGCTGGATTTGTCCAGATGACAGTGGGTTTGTTGAAGCAGGTGTATGATGGCATCTTCAACTCCAACTCCACAGCGATAAGTAAACTGAAGGGGGTCCTGATAGTTTACTGTTTGCTTTCTCAAGGGCGAACAGGAGTCTCTCTAGGACCTTCATGATGTGAAATGTCAGGGCAACAGGTCTATAGTCATTGAGGACTGATGGGTGAGTTTTCTTTGGTACCGGAACAAGACAGGAGGTCTTCCACAACACCGGAACCTTCTTCTGGGCCAGGCTAAGGTTGAAGAGGTGCTGCAGAATCCCACAGAGCTGCTCTGCACAGGCCTTCAGGACTCTAGGGCTGACATGATCTGGACCTGCAGCCTTATTCCTATTCAGTCTCTCCAGTTGCATCTTCCCCTGACTTCTTGAGACAAACAGGTGGAAGCAGAAGGGTCTAGGGTTGAGGTGGAAGATACAAAATTTGAGGTGTTACTGGACAGCTGTGGGTCCTGTGGGTCAAAGGAAGATGGAATGTCTGTTTGGCTGTGAGCAGGAGAGGAGGATGCTGAGCTTGTTTCTGAACTGAACCTATTGAAGAATGTGTTCAGTTCATTGGCTCTGTCCAGATCTTCATCAGTCTGATCATTCTTCTGCTTGAAGCCTGTGATCTTCTTCGTCTCTGACCAAACATATCTGATATTGTTTTGCTGGAGCTTGCTCTCCAGCTTCTTCTTGTACACCTCCTTGCTGTCTCTTATCTTGACTTTAAGTTGCTTCTGTAAACTCCTCAATAACTGCATGTCTCCCTCTCTGAAGGCTCTTTTTTTCTTGTTAAGCAGGTCCTTCAGGTCACTGGTGATCCAGGGTTTGTTATTGGGGAAGCATCTCACGGTTCTGGTGGAGATGATGTTATCCACACAGAAGTTTATATAGTCGGTTACACACTCAGTCATGGCATTGATGTCCTCTCCATGTGGCTGGCACAGTGCGTCCCAGTCTGTAGCCTCAAAGCAACCTTGCAGAGCTTCTTCAGCTAAAATAATAATAAAATACACAATAAAATCAAACTATGGCACCCAAATATTTAAATTGAAATATTAATAAAATTGTATTTTGAATATTTATAGTATGGGTTCAAACTAATTATATATAGCAAATTTGGCATTTATTTCCATGATAGGTGTAACTTTTGACTGTGACTGTGAAAAAATATATTCTTATTTTCAATATAAAATACTTTCCAATAATAGTTTATTGTATAAAAGTGGACTAAAAAAGGTATGCCCTGAGCATATTCTAGACGTTTCCTATTAAGCAAATGAGTCCAACCCAAACCCAAACCCAAATCTCATGGTAGTCATTATGCTGTGTGAAGTGACAGCATTGTGTTCTTCATTTTTCTATTGATGCAGTGTGGAGAAGTGTGAGTAAAATTGTGTCTTTTCAGCCTCGCTGAACCCATACAATGAACCTGTTTATGATAACAACAAATCTATTTTTTAAACTGAATGCAAATATTTCTTCTTCGTGTATACCTGGCACTCTCTGGGCTCCATACTTTACCTTCCTCGCACCTCCGACTGTCAGTCGCTAGGGGACCCTGCTCTGTGAGATGTCTCGGTTCGGGTGGTGTTGTGTTGCTTGTGAGAGCGCAGTCGGGCAGCAGTCGTCGCCACTGTGCGTCGCCAAAGATGTTGCAACAGCAGCCTCTGACTGGCAATGGGCCGTCCAACGGCCGGGGACTCGGCGTCAGCGGCCACCCCGGGATGCATGCGCTCAACTCGGTTCATCAACGCTCCCAGCACCGGTCGGACGGAGGCGAGTCGGGCCTCGAGGGCACAGAAAACGGACATGAGACCCGCAGAGATATTGGTGACATACTGCAGCAAATAATGACCATTACCGACCAAAGTTTGGACGAGGCACAAGCAAAGTTAGTGACAGCTTCGATTGTTTAATTATAAAGTTTCCGACGCCGTGGCTTCTTTTTGTTTGGGCTCAGTGTCATTTTGGGAAAGTTTCCTGAACTTCAGACTATTGTTTAGATTGATTAGCCAGCAGCTAACTAATTAGCCCCCTCACAAAAATAGAGCTGCTTTTGTTATGTCGTGCTCACATTTATATGATGTCAAAGTAAAACGAGACTTTTTGTTTTTCGATGTTAGCTTTAAACCTTTTTCCTTCAAGCAGCCATTGTTAGCCAGTTCGAGCCTGAAGTTGGCTTCCGTTTCGTAGCTTTTGATTACCTTTGCAACAGTTTTGCTTCAAAATCAAAAATATTTTGCATGGATAAGCACGTACAGAAAGTCTTTAAAACATGATTCTGATGCGTGTGAATCTTTATTGAAAGCATACATACTTGTTATTTCATCATGTTGATCACTTCAGCGGGGGTCATGCTTAAAAACTGCCCGGTTTACACTATTCAAACCTAGGCTGGATTGTTCTGCAAGGATTATTAAAAACGCAGTTTATTTGTAACTTCACCTCTTTGTGAAAACACAAAAAATAGTTTTGCCTTATTTAAAATTTGAGTGAAGCTCTCAAAGATATGATTCAAACCTGAAAATGAAAACAAGAACTGTTTTTTTTTTCCACAATGAATTAACATTTCTTAAAACATATCTTGCACACTTTGTGAAATATTTGCTTAATCGATGAAAGTCCTAAACAGTTGTTTTTGTTTTGATTTTTTTTTTTTTTTTTTACCTATGGACGTAATTACTTAAAGTTCAGCTTAAAATGCTCTGTACTTAAACTAGTCTAACCAAAACAAAGTATTTTATGCTGTGATGAAGTTAATAATTGATCGTTGTTTTTTATATTAAATAAGAAAGCAAATGTTATATGATCCTTAACTGTGTTTCAAAGAACCTTTAATCAGTATAGACGAATTTAGTCAATGTTTAACTAGTCTAGGTACTATACTTTTCAAGCTGGACCTCATCTAAGGTGGTTCACATGTCAGAAAATATAACATTTTTACTCATAGAATGGTGTTTTTGTCATAAACTGTGGTTAGTGCAGATTAATTCAGTCCAGCTAGGACTATTTGAAGCATTTGGGGATTTAAGATAGAGCTGGTCGAAGATATTCCAGATAATTTAAAAGTTATGAAAACGCCATCAACTGTTGTGTCGAATCGTAAGCTAACTTCATCTTTTAGCCTGCGCTAAACGAGGCTAACTAGCTAAAGCTAAAACAAGCAGCTAACGGCGTTAATGTAAAGAAAATATAATATTTTACAAGAAGGGGTTACATTTTGTTACAATGACATCAAAACATAAGCTAACATATTGGCTACAATGTTCAGATAGTTTACAGGGATGCATGTCTATGTTTGTCTCAGGTTTCCTGAAGCTAACGGTTGCTAACTTGCTAAACGTAGTCGCTCCGACACTTTCGTTATTCTTTTCGTTCAGTTTTCATCGCTCTCTGTGCTTCCAACAAGTCAAGATGTTTTCTTCGTGCCCCGCAGGAAACACGCACTCAACTGTCACCGAATGAAGCCCGCATTGTTCAGCGTTCTTTGCGAGATCAAGGAAAAAACGGGTATGTTATTTAAACACACAGGGCTAATGTGCTGCCTGTCACCAAGAACATGACGTGTGGAGCTGTGCAACCACTCGAGTCTCACCAGGCCCTGTTTACATGCTGTCATCACAAGCCAATAAAATGTCCAGTACACAATGCATGTGGTCATTTTGAGTTCAAATCTACTCTGTCAAATGTTATTTGAGGGGAAAGTCAACTGAGAGTAACAGCTGAACATGTATACTTATAGTTGAAATGTGTAAAAGAAAAGAAATCAAGGATCATTAATTTTGTTGTTGGAAGAAAAAGACAAGAGTTATGCTTATTTATTTAGATTTGTGTCAGTAGTTGCAATGAAATTCTCCATGTAACTGTTTTTAATGCAGTAGATATTGGTATAGTCATATTACTTAACTTTTAACTTGCTCTCGTCCATAGCACTGGAGCAAACGATCTCAGTATATATTTTCATTGATCGTGGTTCTAACACTGTTGTGCAGGTTCGGTCTTAACAAGAGCTAGTTAGGTTCACACGGATTAAACCTGTCTAGTTCAGTTTCATAATTCACCACTTAAACATTGAACTAAATTCATTGCCCCAACACAAACTGATTCTCATTCATTTTGTTTTTGTAGAACAAGGTCTCGAAACAATAATATATCATGACTCATGCGCCGGTTAGCCTATTGATTAGGTCAGTATGTTAATTCTCACCTGTGCTCTTTGCTCAAATAATCAGAATTTTAATTTAGCCAAATTCCCACATAAAGCTGCTTTCATTCACATAGTCGCCTGGTTTCATTGTCAGAAAGCAAAGTAATGTTAAAACTTTGATGGAAAATATGCCCTTTATGAATAGCTTTAAGTCCTGGCCACCTTTAAAACATTCCAATCTTTCTTTTCCTTTTTAATGTAAATTCTGGTGCAAATTAGCCAGTTGACTCTTCAGAAATAGGTGAGATGTTGATCCCTTATCAAACCAAAATAACTATCAATGATCTTCTGCTGGTAGAATAGTTGAACTGGATTTACATAACCCCATGTCCATACAGGAGAGATGATGACTAGATTGTAGCAGAGTTTTAATGCATGGCATCTGAAATACAGCTTATCAAAAGTTGCATCCAAGCAGTCTGTGATTGTCCCATTGCAAACACTGATCCTGCGTTGATGGCTCTGAAATCTGTTCAGCAATAAACAGGATGGCGTCTTATGTTCCAGTTGTGGTTTGCTGCTCGGTGAGCTGATCGTGTGGAATATAAGACTGGGTTCAGATGCAGTCCTGTACAGAACAGAAAAGTCTGGTTTATGCTTTTAGTTCTTTCTTTGTCTGAATTACGTTTGGGGGGAAAAGAATGAAAAAAGAATTATTTCCATTTTCTAGAAGACAAAAAAAAATCAAGTAATTCTTCGGTCAAAGAAGCGGATTCGACATCAATAAAATAAACACCATGTTACATAACAGATGACTTGAGTCATATGAATAAAACTGTAAACCTTCGTTTTAAAAACAGGCAGCAGTTTTTCCTAATCCAAGTATTGTTCCCTGCTTTGGAACTGCTCCTCTTGCAGAGATCTTGTCAGGTGAAATATCTACCTGTGTGTCCATCATATCCCTTCTATCCTTTTAGCAAATATGGTTCTAAACCCGCAGCAGCACTGATGATGTTACGAGCTTCAGTACAAATTCAGCCTGTAGATTCATCCTCTCTTCCTACTTTAGGGTTGTATCTGTTTTAATTGAAGCGGAAATGTGTTTTATGTTATCGTTACGCAATCGGTGTCTTTATATCGTATCAAGACCGGAATTTCTTTATTTGCAGCTTTAGGTAAACTTGCATTTTCTTGCAAACTACATGAAAAAGTTACACATTCATTCCTTCACCATTAACATTCTTTATGAATCCAGTCAGGACATTGCAGTTCCAAGAATGAAGAACATTTGTTAGACTAATTGTTACTTGTGTGTTGAGGGTTTTTTTTTTGTCCAAAGTTAAATGAAATGTTTGTTTTTAGTGGGTTTTTTTTTCCCACTCTTGAGGTAAAACACAAATGTGTTTTGTACAGGCTTGTCGATGAGGAACACCCAGGAGGAAGAGCCTCAGGATCCTCAGCTGGTGCGTTTGGACAACATGCTGCTGGCGGAGGGCGTCGCTGGGCCGGAGAAAGGAGGCGGGGCCGCCGCCGCCGTGTCTGCCGCCACCAGCTCCGGAGGGATGTCGCCTGATAGCTCGCTCGAGCACTCCGACTACAAAAGCAAGTTGAGCCAGATTCGCAGTATCTACCACACTGAGCTGGAGAAGTATGAGCAGGTACCGTGTCGCTGACGTTGCCTGTACACGCTTGCCTGTTCTGAAGCTGCCCTCCAGGAGTGTAAATCCTTTGGCATGTTAGGCCAGGCATTCACAGAAAATACCTCTTTTAGGATGTGGTGGAGGGAGGGTGTATTTTTGCCCTTTTATGAGCTCAGCAGCCGAGTGGATTTAGATCTGATCCTTTCTAAAGTAAATCTTTCCACAGCTGTTAAATATTCTGCTTCAATTTGTTGCATATCTCAAGTTATTTAGTCTACAAATGAACAAGTCACTTTGTTGAATGAGAAACTGGTAAAACTTTCCTAGAGCATATGACTTGATCAGCAGTGTGACTGATCAAGTCATATGCAGTGAAAGTCAGGCTTTGCAGTGTTTTCTGTTCCTTAAAATCAATACAGATGCAGTGTTGGAAACATCAGTATAGATTTAATTGCTTCCCTTGCTTCTCTTTGCTAAACTCTACTCAGGCATGCACTGAATTCACCACTCACGTCATGAACCTGCTGAGGGAACAGTCGCGCACGCGGCCCGTGACTCCACGGGAGATAGAGCGCATGGTGGCCATCATCCACCGCAAGTTCAGCTCCATCCAGACCCAGCTTAAGCAGAGCACATGTGAGGCTGTCATGATCCTGAGGTCCCGCTTCCTGGATGCCAGGTGTGCAGTTTGTGGCCATATCAGCTGTACAAAGGTCCTGATTCTCCCTAATTTCTTCACATTAAACTTTCAAGCAGCCCGATTTTCTTGTGGTCTGGATCAATAGTTCTTCAGGCTTTCTGTTAAATGATAACAGCTTTTATGGTCATAATAATACCAACTGGGCTCGGACCACTTCTCATTGTGGTTTAGAGGAGTAGGAGGAGCAACAGGTTAAATTCAGCCCTCATTCTGTTACAGCCCTGTAATAAATCACATCTGGGTGCCTTAAGAGGGTTCCAAGTCTAACTTATAATGGTTTTACGAAAACATTGCAGAAGATTAGTAAATATGCAAAGTTGAAATCATAATACATTTGTACAATCTGGTAAAATTTGGAATTCCATTTTGTATCTGTCCGTCTTTCTCTCTATTATACAGGGGTTGGACAATGAAACTGAAACACCTGTCATTTTAGTGTGGGAGGTTTCATGGCTAAATTGGACCAGCCTGGTGGCCAGTCTTCATTGATTGCACATTGCACCAGTAAGAGCAGAGTGTGAAGGTTCAATTAGCAGGATAAGAGCACAGTTTTGCTCAAAATATTGAAATGCACACAACATAATGGGTGACATACCAGAGTTCAAAAGAGGACACATTGTTGGTGCACGTCTTGCTGGCGCATCTGTGACCAAGACATCAAGTCTTTGTGATGTATCAAGAGCCACGGTATCCAGGGTAATGTCAGCATACCACCAAGAAGGACGAACCACATCCAACAGGATTAACTGTGGATGCAAGAGGAAGCTGTCTGAAAGGGATGTTCGGGTGCTAACCCGGATTGTATCCAAAAAACATAAAACCACGGCTGCCCAAATCACGGCAGAATTAAATGTGCACCTCAACTCTCCTGTTTCCACCAGAACTGTCCGTCGGGAGCTCCACAGGGTCAATATACACGGCCGGGCTGCTATAGCCAAACCTTTGGTCACTCATGCCAATGCCAAACGTCGGTTTCAATGGTGCAAGGAGCGCAAATCTTGGGCTGTGAACAATGTGAAACATGTATTGTTCTCTGATGAGTCCACCTTTACTGTTTTCCCCACATCTGGGAGAGTTACGGTGTGGAGAAGCCCCAAAGAAGCGTACCACCCAGACTGTTGCATGCCCAGAGTGAAGCATGGGGGTGGATCAGTGATGGTTTGGGCTGCCATATCATGGCATTCCCTTGGCCCAATACTTGTGCTAGATGGGCGCATCACTGCCAAGAACTACCGAACCATTCTTGAGGACCATGTGCATCCAATGGTTCAAACATTGCATCCTGAAGGCGGTGCCATGTATCAGGATGACAATGCACCAATACACACAGCAAGACTGGTGAAAGATTGGTTTGATGAACATGAAAGTGAAGTTGAACATCTCCCATGGCCTGCACAGTCACCAGATCTAAATATTATTGAGCCACTTTGGGGTGTTTTGGAGGAGCGAGTCAGGAAACGTTTTCCTCCACCAGTATCACGTAGTGACCTGGCCACTATCCTGCAAGAAGAATGGCTTAAAATCCCTCTGACCACTGTGCAGGACTTGTATATGTCATTTCCAAGATGAATTGACGCTGTATTGGCCACAAAAGGAGGCCCTACACCATACTAATAAATTATTGTGGTCTAAAACCAGGTGTTTCAGTTTCAGTGTCCAGCCCCTGTATTACATACATTTATTGTGAATTATTGTGTAAAGTATTAGGGCTGAAACTATTTATCGTATAATCGTGATTGATTATTGAAATAATTGTTAACTAATTTAGCAATCGAATAATCGTTAACTGGTGTATTCAGACTCTAAAATATGTCATTTGCTGAAAGAACAACCCACTCAGAGCTGTAATTAAGCCAAAACCGTACAAAAAATAGATACGTTTTGCTATAAAGATGAAAAACCTTTTTCTGTAAATATGCTCCATCCAGAACGCCTCCAGTAGCATAGCTTTAGCTTCACCTGGTTAAAATTCTGTAAAAATCTCTTAATAAGCACCTTTGCTATCCGATTATTAATCGGAAAAATTGTCGACAGAATAATCGATTAGCAAAAATAATCGTTACTTGGAGCCCTATAAAGTAAACATTTCTACATGCAAAACATGTAGAAATCCTAAATGTTAAACTTTGTGTCGGTACACGGGGAAAAAATCAGAATAATTCAGTCCAAGTTAAGAAACAAAAGTGTAACTAACAATGTTAGATGGCTTAAATCCTTTGCCCAGTTCAAGTTTTGTTTTTGCTTTTTTATTTTCCTTTAGTTTTTGCCTCCTCGGCACTCACCCTGTTTATCTCTCCTCAGGCGTAAGAGGCGCAACTTCAGCAAACAGGCCACAGAGGTCCTCAACGAGTATTTCTACTCCCACCTGTCCAACCCTTATCCCAGTGAAGAAGCCAAAGAGGAACTTGCCAAACAGTGTGGAATTACCGTCTCTCAGGTCAGTTGCTATTCGCATGGAAACAAGCTGGCAGGCTGAATTGAGAACGCCTGAAGAGCACGTAGTAATTTTATTGTATCTGTAGAGTAGGGCAGTAGGTTGGGTCTAATTAGGCAGGTTAGAAGACGTACGGTTTATGCTCATTGCTTCTTGTTTCTGCAGGGCTTCCGTAGAAACATGTGGCAGGAGATTTACAGCCAGAACATATATCTGCCAAGCTTTCCCCTGTTTTTAACCACCTTAAATAAAGTGAACCTTCACTGAGGCGTTTACTTGACTACATTTGTTGCACATTTTAGAGAATGAAACACCCACATAACTGTCTGAACTGACCTGTTTCCATTTCCTCTCAAACAAAAGGGGAAAGATTGTTGAAATTGGAAATTACACAATACTTTTCTGTAGTAAGGAACAACTTTCCTTTAGTACAGTCATGTCAAATAAAGTCCTGAATTTAGTTTCTTTGTTTTTATTTGTTCATAATAATGATGCTGCAGATATTAGCTGTTAATTCCTGGTTTCCAGTTCATGTCAGAAGAAAAGAAATTTACTCTCTGCTTGAAAATTCAAACATCTGGGAATCTTCTGTTAACTCTTTATATTCTGTCAGGTTTTTAATCTTTTCATGTCTAAATAAATTAGTAGAGCTGTTTGCCGCTCTGTCAGGAGTTCAAATGACCTCAGACTTCCAGGACCAGACAGATTCCTGTCTTCTGCAGAAATACTCGGATGATTCTGCAGTCGTGGGGTGGATCAGAGATGAACAGGAAGCTGAGTACAGGAAGGTGGTGGACCGCTTTGTGAAATGGTGTGGAAACAATGATCTCATCTTGAATGTGAATAAAATAAATGAGATGATTGTAGATTTTAAGATTAACAGAAATAGGTCAGACACTATTGGAGAAGAAGTGGAGGTGGTGGAGGAGTAGAAATACGGCTGGAGTGGAGATGCAACTGTGAAGCTGTCTACAAGAAGGGACAGAACAGACTCTAGTTGCTTTAGATCCTTTGGTGTTTGCAGCAAGATGCTGCATATCTTCTTTAAGTCTGTTGTGGAGAGTGTGATCTCTTCTGCCATCATCTGCTGGGGAAGCAGCATCAGAACCAGGGACTTAAAAAAGCTCAACAAGTTGATAAAAAAGGCTGGTTCTGTTCTAGAGACTCCTCTGGAACCTCTGGAGATCATTGTGGAAAGAAGGGTTCTTCATAAAATGAAGAACATTATGGAGAACCCTGAGCATCCTCTTCATGAGACTGTCCTACAACAACAGAGTGTCTTCAGTCAGAGGTTTCTTCAGATCTGCTGTAAGACGGAGCGCTACAGGAGATCCTTCCTGCCCACAGCCATCAGCATCTACAACGACTCTTTGAGGAAACCTTCATAATATGAGCTACAACATTTAATTTCCCTTTGGGATTAAGAACGTATTTTTGAATCGAATTGAATCACCCTGAGACAAATCTCTTAAACACTGAACTGATAGCTGGTATCAGATATTTTATATCTGTAATGAAAAACTGAATGTGTTATTTCTCATTTTTAACCAGGTCTCCAACTGGTTCGGCAACAAACGAATCCGCTACAAGAAAAACATTGGCAAGTTCCAAGAGGAGGCCAACCTCTACGCCATGAAGACGGCTTTAGGAGCCAGACAGGGAGAAGATTCTCCACACACTCCAAACTCTACAGGTACAAGAAGACAGTGGCTCCACCTGGAAACGCTGCTTAAACCTGGAGTCATGCTAATTAGGTTCCTGTGTAAAGATCCTCGGAGTTAAAACCGCCGTCTTTAGTGAGGATAGGAAAATATTGTCCTCAGCTTCACAATGTTAGTGTTATTTTTATTACTGCTTCTTGTCATAAACTAAGGCTTGACACCAGACAGCTCTATTTTAGCAGTTTCCCTTTCAATAATAGACTACATCAAGAGTAATTTAATGCTGTGGCTGTAAACTAAAGATTTTTTCATCCTAATCTGTCTGTTTCAGGGTCGGGATCATTCTCTCTGTCCGGCTCAGCTGACATGTTCCTCGGTGTTTCATCTGTGAACGGTGAACAGTCTGCCTACCAAATCCAGGTGCTTCAGATCACTTCTATTTGTTGTGCTTTGTCAGCAAATCATTGAAAGATCAAAACGAACAGTACACGTGTATACAGACATCCCTTTCAAGGCGAAGCTTCATGTTGCTACTCAGACAGACATTGTTGCCCGTCAGTAGGGGGCGATAAAGATACATTCCTGAACAGACTTAGGTGAGCGGCTCCTTGATACGTTTTTACATTTCTGTTTGAGAAAAATTTAAATTCATCTCCGCCCGGTGCCAAACGCTGTTAAGCCGGATGTCAGGGTGTGATGCTGTGCTAAGGGAAAGCAGATAACAAAACTCAAGAATGACCAGTGTGAGGGAATAAAATAGAAAAGGACAGAAGAAGCAATGGAAGAAAAAGTGGATCGATCACAGTGTTGCACATGTAGGGCTTATGTAACCGATCTAAGGTTAGTATTTAAAAACATTTTCAGGAAGGACCCCAAATCTTGTCAGACTGGCTTTTAGGGCATTTTCCTTTTGAGAAGATGTTTACCCTACTGCATCCCACAATGCAACGCAAACCTGGCAACGGGAAAGCGTTTGGATCAAGCTGGTAGCGAACACCTGGTGGCTGTGTCGGGTTGAGTTTGGATTAAATTTACACCCCAAACAAACTGCTCTACAGTTCCTTTGGAACCGTACCGAGACCACCTCCTCCAAATGGTCTCGGTACGGTTCTTTTGGCCCACACCCTAGTGCTCGCATCTGCACAAAGGACACGCACCAAGAGGGGAAACAAACCAGAGTTCATTTTAAATGGACCTCAGGTGGTAAAAACACCTAGATTCTTCATCAAGCAAAACTTTTTGAGTTTTTTGTTTAAAGCTGCATTTATTTATTTATTGCTGACAGGAGATGAAGAACAACACATAATAACTGTCCTTTTACAAATAACTTTCGGCTTTGTGATCAGACTTTCTGTATTTTAGCAACTAATGAAAAGCCTTTTAGATTGAAAGTATAAACGCTGTCATTAAATCATGAAACTGTTGTCAAAAGATTCCTGTCGCTGAATGAGAAATACTTAACAGTATGGGGGAGGCAGCTGTTACAAAAGCAAAACGGGAAGTAATGTGGCTTCATGTTGATCGGAATGGCTTTTCTCCTTTGAAAGCCTTTGGAGATATTTACTCCATCATAGACAACTGTGTTTTGGGAGGATTTGTGATTAGGTGTGTTTTTTAGACCCTGTTACTCTATTTTTCACTTTTTTATGCAACATAAAACAATACTTTTTTCTTTTCCTTCACCAAAAATGTACCAACACATCAACAAAAATTCAAATAATTGAAATAGTTTGCTCACTCTATTTGCCCTTCATTTAGTAAAAATGGATCAATGTGCCACACAGAGCTGCATCCACAAATGTTTGCAGCTAAATCTAAAAACAGTTTTTCACATTTAAGTTAATATTGTCAGATCTTTTCATTTCTCTGCGCATTGTTAATGAATCCTGACTAAAATGCTATCTGTAACTCCACTATGCAGTGTGAGATATACCACTGTTTAAATTGCCATTTCTAAATGAAGCTGTGGACTTTTGCAGGGGATCCCTCTCATTTAGAAGAAGATGCATAAACAAGCATTTTTGATTTGTTCTAACGCCACTACAGAAAATGGCAGATGTTGGCACTATCCACAGCTCTCCACAACAAAGAAATGCAATATTGGCAGGTATTGGTTAGAGATTGACCAATCAGGATTTCTTGGTACATTTATTTTTGAAGGACTGACTGGCTGAATTAGATTTTCTTTTTTAAATTGAACACAAAAGGAAACACAGCTTGCTGACACAACAGGCTTTAAACAAAAAAATAATAACCAGAAAGCAAAAAAAAAACTGCAGGTTGCGAGTTCCTTTACGGAGGTAGAAGTTTTAAATTCAAAAAAGAGATTATTCAAATTCATAAATGGATTTTTAATGCTCAGTGCTGTTTGTTGATGTTACTCACTGAACAAAGCAAAGAGGTTTCAGTTTTGATGCATTTAAAGAACGAAGGGACATTTTTTATTTATTTAGTACTTGACCTACTGATCACCAGTCAGATCTGATCAACAGTTTCGATGTATCTTTCTCTTGGCTGATTTTCCCTGACGCTCTTCTTTATATTGTGTTGTCTTTGGTTTCTTAGTTTCAGTTAAAGGTGATCTTGTGACGTTTTACAGCCTCATCTTGTATGATTGAGTATCCTACATACCAATAAGTTAAAGACATAGGCTCTAAATGAACAGAGAAAGCCCACAGCTTTGGACTGGATGTCTTCAAAGCCGCCTGATATGTTGAGTTTTATATCCACTTAGATAAAAAGGTCATTAAACTTGTTGACTTGAGTTACTAGCATGTTCTTATGGGTAAGATTACTGAATATAATCCCAGATGATGTAGATGATGCAGGGGATGAAAGGAGGCGGCAACGCTCTGGTTTCTAACACCTTCCCTCTTCTTTCTCTTCTCACCTCTCAGGCTAATGGAAACTGGCAGGGTCGGAACTCACCCCATTCTGGCACTTCGCCCCGCACTGACCACTCGGATAATTCGGACTGATGACCCCGCCCTGCCCCATCGGCACAGAACGACAGAAAGATTGACGATGGAAAAGACAGACCGAATGATATCACCCTTCCCACTTGGCTGCGGTTGTTTTTGTAGAATGGTTGTTTGGTTTGGTTATTTTAAATGTATGTTGTTTCCGTTTTGTTTGAAAGCCGCCCAGCGCAGGTCATCGTCATGTTTTTATGATCAGCTGAGTGGACAGATGGTAGAGTGAGTGTGTTGTGTGCATGCAGGTTTGGTTTTTATCATCTGGGCTTGTTGGGTTTGTTTTCCACTTTGACTTGTTACTAAAATGTGTTTGTAATTGGAAGAACGTGAGAGGTGGGATTGCATTATCTTTGTTTTTAGCACATTATATCATTTTTATTAATATTATATTTGCTTTTATTATTAGTTTAACAAGTGTTTTGATTTGAACAGCTCAGAAAGGGAGTGCATTTGAGTGAGAGGGCACTAGAGAAAAATCCAAAGATTTGTGTGTTTGTTTCTCTGTTTCCTGTTTTGTTCCTCTTCTCTTTTTTACTGGCCTGTCCCTGTGAGTGAATGAGGCGTGTCTGAGTCCATATTATTGGTTTGAATGAGTGTCAACAGTGCTGTCCTTTTCTGTACAGTGAAACACCTGTATTCTCTCTACCTCTTTTACAATAAAGACTCTCTGTATTCACAAGCAGCTGCTGATTGACACTCATCCTTTGTACTGTCCCGGTGGTCAGAATAATGAAAATACTTCAGAGGTCAGGAGGGCAGTTTTCTCCAGAGTTAACGTACGGAGCAAAAGTCTTAGACCACCATTAATTTTGCTTCCAAGCTGTCAGACTTTCAGTAGCTGGGCTGGAATTTGATGCATATTGTTTGGAGCTTGTTGCTTGACACTTGGCACATGCGGTGTGTGCAGACATGCTTTGGCTTTCTCCAAACATGGTTCAGTGCATTCTGGAAACCATGTCTACTTTATCATTTTCTAAACATTGCACAGTCTGACCCTGGAATTGATTTGCCAGGAGGTCCACTCCTGGGAAGACTGGCAGCTGTCAAGAGTTTATTTCCTCTGAAGAATATGTCTCTCTGAAAATTACGGACCTCCAAGCAGTTTATAAGTTGCCTTTTATACTCTTTGCAGATTGATAGACAGCAACTTTTCTAAGGTCTATCCTAAGTTCTTTCCAATTTTGCATTGTTGAAGCATACCTGTATGCTCCAAAGCAGCAAACTGCCAGAGCTTTTGATTTTACAGAGGTGCTCAGTGATCATGACCAGCTAATCAGTTTGACTTGATTAGCAAGACCTGGCTGATAGTTACCTTGTAGCAGCAATACAGGACTTTTAAGTAAAAACATGTCCATCATCCAACCTTTATCTCCAGCGGGGACTGGTAGAGA
Source organism: Girardinichthys multiradiatus (assembly GCF_021462225.1). Taxonomy (NCBI): domain Eukaryota; kingdom Metazoa; phylum Chordata; class Actinopteri; order Cyprinodontiformes; family Goodeidae; genus Girardinichthys; species Girardinichthys multiradiatus. The sequence goes on along the minus strand of NC_061796.1, from coordinate 44,890,832 downwards.
TGCGGGGTGTACTCTGGACACGTTGGCAGTCCATCACAGGACAGCACAGAGACTGGGCAACCAACCATGGACCTTCTAGCTGCCAGGCAACAGGGAGAACAACTACACCACGGTGCAGCCCTCAGTAAAGATACAGCCTATGTATATGACTGGTTTTTCTGAGTCTCAAATTGTGTTTCTATAACGTACGGAACAGATCCTTATATAATGTGACCAGATTTCTGAAATTAAAACCACGGTCATTTCCAGCTCAGATATAAAAATGAAATGTTATCAAGAAGAAATTGAGAAACTAGGACAGCTATGGTTTAATTTTTGTACATATTCATATTTAATCAATATAAATCAAGTGTAACGGAAGGCATGTGGTTCTCTACACTTGTTGAAAGGAGGGTCATCATAGTATATCATTATAAATATTAACATTTTTAACTAGATTCCTCAGCTGATGAAATGCAAAAAATGCTATATTTAGAAAAAAACTAATTTCAAAAAAGAAGAAATGCGCATTTAAGCAGGTGAAACACTATTCACAGTTCATGCAGCTTTTCTTCTCACAGTTTTCCGTAACGTTTTTTGTGGGGAACTTTTATATGTTCCCTCATGAGGACAAAAATATCGAGGCACGTGACGTTGCCCGGTACGGCGAAGCCGGGGTCCCACCCTGGAGCCAGGCCTGGGGTCAGGACTCGTCGGAGAGCGCCTGGTGGCCGGGTTGCTCCTCGCGGGACCAGGCCGGGCCAAGCCCGAACGAGAGATGCGAGGCCATCCCCCAGTGGGACCACCACCTGCAGGGGGAACCGTGAGGGACCGGTGCAAAGAGGATTGGGTGGCGAACGAAGGTGGAGACCTCAGCGGCCCGATCCCTGGATGCTTAGGCTGGCTCTAGGGACGTGGAATGTCACCTCGCTGGGGGGGGAAGGAGCCTGAGCTTGTACAGGAGGTCGAGAGATATCGACTAGAAATAGTCGGGCTCGCCTCCACGTACAGCGTGGGCTCTGGAACCCATCTCCTTGAGAGGGGTTGGACTCTCTTCTACTCTGGAGTGGCTCACGGGGAGAGGCGGCAGGCTGGTGTGGGTTTGCTTGTTGCCCCCCAGCTTAGCCGTCTCGTGTTGGGGTTTACCCCAGTGGATGAGAGGGTCGTATCCCTGCGCCTTCGGGTTGGAGATAGGCCTCTGACTGTCGTCTCGGCCTACGGGCCGAGCGGTAGTACGGAGTACCCGGCCTTCTTGGTGTCCCTGTCGGGGGTGCTGGATGGTGCCCCTCCTAGGGACTCCATTATTCTGCTGGGGGACTTCAACGCCCACGTGGGAAACGACAGTTACACCTGGAGAGGTGTGATCGGGAAGAATGGCCTCCCCGCTCTGAATCCAAGTGGTGTTTTGTTATTGGACTTCTGTGCTAATCACGGATTGTCCATAATGAACACCATGTTCAAACATAAGGGTGTCCATCAGTGCACTTGGCACCAGGACACCCTAGGCAGGAGGTCGATGATCGACTTTGTTATCGTATCATCAGACCTTCGGCCGCATGTGTTGGACACTCGGGTGAAGAGAGGGGCTGAGCTGTCCACTGATCACCACCTGGTGGTGAGTTGGATCCACTGGAGGAGGAGAAAGCTGGACAGACTTGGCAGGCCCAAGCGCATAGTGAGGGTCTGCTGGGAACGCCTGGCGGAGCCCTCGGCCATAGATGTATTCAACTCCCACCTCCGGGAGAGCTTTGACCAGATCCTGGGGGATGTTGGAGACATAGTCTGAGTGGACCATGTTCTCCGCATCTATTGTCGATGCTGCTGCCCGTAGCTGCGGCCGTAAGGTCTGCAGTGCCTGTCGCGGCGGCAATCCCAGAACCCGGTGGTGGACACCAGCAGTAAGGGATGCTGTCAAGCTGAAGAAGGAGTCCTATCGGCTGTGGTTGGCTTGTGGATGGATCGGTGCGGCTGCCGCAGTAATGTGGGCACTGTGCCGGTCCGTTCTGGTGAAGAGAGATCTGAGCCGAAAAGCAAAGCTGTCAATTTACCGGTCGGTCTACGTTCCTACCCTCACCTATGGCCATGAACTTTGGGTCATGACCGAAAGAACGAGATCCCGGATACAAGCGGCTGAAATGAACTTCCTCCGTAGGGTGGGCGGGCACTCCCTTAGAGATAGGGTGAGGAGCTCGGCCATCCGGGAGGAGCTCGGAGTAGAGCCGCTGCTCCTCCACATCGAGAGGAGCCAGTTGAGGTGGCTCGGGCATCTATACCGGATGCCTCCTCGAGAGGTGTTTCAGGCACGGCCCAGCGGACGGCCCAGGACACGCTGGAGGGACTATGTCTCTTGGCTGGCCTGAGAACGCCTTGGGCTCCACCCGGAGGAGCTGGAGGAGGTATCTGGGGAGAGGGACATCTGGGCGTCTCTGCTGAGTCTGCTGCCCCCGTGACCCAGTCCCGGATAAGTGGAAGATGACGAGTACGAGTACTTTTATATGTCCAACCAGAGACAAACACAACTAAGCCTGAAAGTCTATGTTCAAAAATCATGATAATAAATTAGCAAAACAACTTATAACTAGCTCTGAAAATCTAAAATAAAGGCCACCAATCAATTCTAAAACATATTGTTGACAGTATAGCGCCACCGGAACAAACCAGGCAGCTCTTTGGCAGACGTTTTAATCATGCTGTTGGGACTTCTCTCTCGCTCAGCTGCAGCTGCTCCCTGTGCTCTCCTCTTGCCATTTGTTGTCCTGTTTGTTAATTAAAGCTTGGTTTATTTTGCATTCATGTCCTTTAGTAAATCCTATAGACACATCCCAGCCCTGTTTTTTGTTTTAACCCAGGCATGGCGAATGCTGACAACAGTAACATTTCCTACCGCCAACCAAACCTTATCACAGCAAGGACCAGCCCAGTCCAAATAAACACAAACTTGTCTGTGAAGGACTTTAGTAGACGTGTGTCTCCCTTTCAATAACAACAAAACGGACGTAGGGCTAGGAAAATCTAAGGGAAATAAAAGAAATCAACAGAGTATGGATAATCAAATAAACAGACGTAGGGTAAAACATGCCTTTAGGAGACATTACATCTACTGGACAGTAGGGACTGCTGATAATCAGTTTTTAGCAGACCATCACTTCATGGCACAACAGCTGTGGTGACAAACTGGCGCTCTACTCTTCCTCACCTATTCTGTCTCTAATGTTAACAGCCTTCTACCCGACTACCTTAATAACAGTCTACACTCAACATTTTTTATCATTCATGAAAGTCCAAAACGTGGACTGTCCCTGGAAATCGGGACGTCTGGTCACCAAACTCTATTAAGAATGGCAAATAGTACTTTCATATAACCGCTAGTTTTATAAAAAGTAATACTTGTCTTAAATAAAAAATGGGCTACGATAATGTGTAATGACTCTTGTTAAAACGTGGCCTATTCCACGTGTTGGGTTAAAACATGGCAATCTGCATCTGCAAAGACGTGCCAGGATCATCGGTCCGGGAAGATAATGCATTTAAAAGGCAGCCACGTGTGCATAATCACCTCCTCTGTTTCCCACGGTGACCCGCTGCATCATCAAAGGCGAACGATGAACAAAAGCGGCGCGCCAGCACGAGACAGTGGCGTAAATGGCACGCGTGCCTCCAAGTGACAAAGAGGCGTGAATGCAAATCCCGCATCTACAGCCTGCGTGCGGAAATGCTACAGGTGTGAAAGGAGACGCATCAGCACTCGCCTGAGGTCAGCGCACAGAGAGGAGTCAAAGAACAAGTTATACAATTACATTTTCAGTTCTATGCTACAAATATGGCCATAAATTCGCCGAGGAAACGTGGTGTATACAGGTCCTTCTCAAAATATTAGCATATTGTGATAAAGTTCATTATTTTCCATAATGTCATGATGAAAATTTAACATTCATATATTTTAGATTCATTGCACACTAACTGAAATATTTCAGGTCTTTTATTGTCTTAATACGGATGATTGTGGCATACAGCTCATGAAAACTCAAAATTCCTATCTCACAAAATTAGCATATTTCATCCGACCAATAAAAGAAAAGTGTTTTTAATACAAAAAACGTCAACCTTCAAATAATCATGTACAGTTATGCACTCAATACTTGGTCGGGAATCCTTTTGCAGAAATTACTGCTTCAATGCGGCGTGGCATGGAGGCAATCAGCCTGTGGCACTGCTGAGGTCTTATGGAGGCCCAGGATGCTTCGATAGCGGCCTTTAGCTCATCCAGAGTGTCGGGTCATGAGTCTCTCAACGTTCTCTTCACAATATCCAACAGATTCTCTATGGGGTTCAGGTCAGGAGAGTTGGCAGGCCAATTGAGCACAGTGATACCATGGTCAGTAAACCATTTACCAGTGGTTTTGGCACTGTGAGCAGGTGCCAGGTTGTGCTGAAAAATGAAATCTTCATCTCCATAAAGCTTTTCAGCAGATGGAAGCATGAAGTGCTCCAAAATCTCCTGATAGCTAGCTGCATTGACCCTGCCCTTGATAAAACACAGTGGACCAACACCAGCAGCTGACACGGCACCCCAGACCATCACTGACTGTGGGTACTTGACACTGGACTTCTGGCATTTTGGCATGTCCTTCTCCCCAGTCTTCCTCCAGACTCTGGCACCTTGATTTCCGAATGACATGCAGAATTTGCTCTCATCCGAAAAAAGTACTTTGGACCACAACAGTCCAGTGCTGCTTCTCTGTAGCCCAGGTCAGGCGCTTCTGCCCCTGTTTCTGGTTCAAAAGTGGCTTGACCTGGGGAATGCGGCACCTGTAGCCCATTTCCTGCACACGCCTGTGCACGGTGGCTCTGGATGTTTCTACTCCAGACTCAGTCCACTGCTTCCGCAGGTCCCCCAAGGTCTGGAATCGGCCCTTCTCCACAATCCTCCTCAGGGTCCGGTCACCTCTTCTCGTTGTGCAGCGTTTTCTGCCACACTTTTTCCTTCCCACAGACTTCCCACTGAGGTGCCTTGATACAGCACTCTGGGAACAGCCTATTTGTTCAGAAATGTCTTTCTGTGTCTTACCCTCTTGCTTGAGGGTGTCAATAGTGGCCTTCTGGACAGCAGTCAGGTCGGCAGTCTTACCCATGATTGGGGTTTTGAGTGATGAACCAGGCTGGGAGTTTTAAAGGCCTCAGGAATCTTTTGCAGGTGTTTAGAGTTAACTCATTGATTCAGATGATTAGGTTCATAGCTCGTTTAGAGACCCTTTTAATGATATGCTAATTTTGTGAGATAGGAATTTTGAGTTTTCATGAGCTGTATGCCAAAATCATCCGTATTAAGACAATAAAAGACCTGAAATATTTCAGTTAGTGTGCAATGAATCTAAAATATATGAATGTTAAATTTTCATCATGACATTATGGAAAATTATTAACTTTATCACAATATGCTAATATTTTGAGAAGGACCTGTAGACCAACTCAGAGTAGTGCATTTTGTGAGGTGAGTTTTTTAACATATATATATATATAGAGAGAGAGAGAGAAAGTGTGCCTCTCAGCTCTAATACCTCTAAGTTAAATCCAGGACAACCAATTAATTTCAGAAGTGACATAATTAGCAAACTGTTCCCATTATAGCCTCAGTTTAAATCCATGTGCTCTGCGGAGGACTAAATGTTTGTTTAAACTCTGCAGACGTTCAAACCAGGGTTAGGTTATACAATAATATCCCAAGTGTTGAACAATTCACAAAAGTCTGCTCAATCCTTTATCTGAACATGGAAAGATGATTGCACTAGTTCAATTGTACCACCGCTGGTGTCCAACCAAACTGCACTACCAACAGATCTGTAGTAAGTCTGGAGAAGTTGAAGAGATCAACACCTCAGGTGGGATAATCTGTTAACAGAACAACTATTAATTGTGATGTGGGCTCCTCAACTCGGGCCTTCGGGGCAGAGCCTCAAGAAAGAAGCCATTGTTGAAAGAAAGCAATGACCCAATCTCACTGTGAGACATGGTGGTTACAGCATAGTGCTGAGGGGATGCTTTTCTTTAAAAGGAACAGAGAAGCTGGTAAAGTTAGTGGAGAATTGATGGAGTTGCAAAACAAATTTGGTAAAAGTTGCAAAAGCCTGAAGATTGGGGCCAAGTCAAGTCCAGTTTATTTATAGAGCGCTTTTCAGCAACAAGGCACTCAAAGCTCTGTACATGAGGAAAAACATTACAATGATACAGAAAATCAAACACAGAAAAACAAATCAAATGACATTAATAAACCTTTGGGGTTTACTGGGAGCTGGTTCTAATCCAATCTTTCTAATAGATGTAATTAGCTCATTAAGTCCTCTGTGGTAAGGAATTCATCTGGTGCTAGAAGAAAAATGACAGTGTTATTTAACATTTAACAGGTTTAACATCCAGCAGGACAAAAATTTTAAACATACAGGTCCTTCTCAAAATATTAGCATATTGTGATAAAGTTCATTATTTTCCGTAATGTCATGATGAAAATTTAACATTCATATATTTTAGATTCATTGCACACTAACTGAAATATTTCAGGTCTTTTATTGTCTTAATACGGATGATTTTGGTATACAGCTCATGAAAACCCAAAATTCCTATCTCACAAAATTAGCATATCATTAAAAGGGTCTCTAAACGAGCTATGAACCTAATCATCTGAATCAACGAGTTAACTCTAAACACCTGCAAAAGATTCCTGACGCCTTTAAAACTCCCAGCCTGGTTCATCACTCAAACCGCAATCATGGGTAAGACTGCCGACCTGACTGCTGTCCAGAAGGCCACTATTGACACCCTCAAGCAAGAGGGTAAGACACAGGAAGAAATTTCTGAATGAATAGGCTGTTCCCAGAGTGCTGTATCAAGGCATCTCAGTGGGAAGTCTGTGGGAAGGAAAAAGTGTGGCAGAAAACGCTGCACAACGAGAAGAGTTGACCGGACCCTGAGGAAGATTGTGGAGAAGGGCCGATTCCAGACCTTGGGGGACCTGCGGAAGCAGTGGACTGAGTCTGGAGTAGAAACATCCAGAGCCACCGTGCACAGGCGTGTGCAGGAAATGGGCTACAGGTGCCGCATTCCCCAGGTCAAGCCACTTTTGAACCAGAAACAGCGGCAGAAGCGCCTGACCTGGGCTACAGAGAAGCAGCACTGGACTGTTGCTCAGTACTTTTTTCGGATGAAAGCAAATTCTGCATGTCATTCGGAAATCAAGGTGCCAGAGTCTGGAGGAAGACTGGGGAGAAGGAAATGCCAAAATGCCAGAAGTCCAGTGTCAAGTACCCACAGTCAGTGATGGTCTGGGGTGCCGTGTCAGCTGCTGGTGTTGGTCCACTGTGTTTTATCAAGGGCAGGGTCAATGCAGCTAGCTATCAGGAGATTTTGGAGCACTTCATGCTTCCATCTGCTGAAAAGCTTTATGGAGATGAAGATTTAATTTTTCAGCACGACCTGGCACCTGCTGACAGTGCCAAAACCACTGGTAAATGGTTTACTGACCATGGTATCATTGTGCTCAATTGGCCTGCCAACTCTCCTGACCTGATCCCTATAGAGAATCTGTGGGATATTGTGAAGAGAACGTTGAGAGACTCAAGACCCAACACTCTGGATGAGCTAAAGGCCGCTATCGAAGCATCCTGGGCCTCCATAAGACCTCAGCAGTACCACAGGCTGATTGCCTCCATGCCACGCCGCATTGAAGCAGTCATTTCTGCAAAAGGATTCCCGACCAAGTATTGAGTGCATAACTGTACATGATTATTTGACGGTCGACGTTTTTTGTATTAAAAACACTTTTCTTTTATTGGTCGGATGAAATATGCTAATTTTGTGAGATAGGAATTTTGGGTTTTCATGAGCTGTATGCCAAAATCATCCGTATTAAGACAATAAAAGACCTGAAATATTTCAGTTAGTGTGCAATGAATCAAAAATATATGAATGTTAAATTTTCATCATGACATTATGGAAAATAATGAACTTTATCACAATATGCTAATATTTTGAGAAGGACCTGTACAACCACGGCCTCAACGGGATGGTTTAGATGAAAGCATATTCATGAGTTAAATTAGCCTAGTCAAAGTCCAATAGATATTTTTTGGGCAATTTCAGTCTCTATATGTGCAAAGCTGGTAGAACCAGACCCCAAAGACTAAGCAGGTAAGTTTTCTTTTTTTTTTTTTATAGATATTTTTTTTGGCATTAGTGGCCTTTTATTTTTTTTGACAGTAGACAGACAGGAAAGAGGGGTAAAGAGAGTGGGAGACATTTGGCAAATGTCGCCAGGTCTGGGACCTGAACCTGGGACAGCCACTTCAAGGACTGTAGCCTCTGTATATGGTCGTGCGCTTAACCCCTACACCATCAGCGCCACGCCCTTTATAGCACCTTTCTCAGACAGAAATCACAAAGTGCTGCACAGTAAGAAGACATCTTTGAATACATTTACATTGACATTTAAAAATACAAAGAAGACATTCAAAAACAATGTCTTAAGTTGCTTTTTAAAAGCACCAACAGAGTCCAGTGATCGCAAGTAGTGTTTTAACCAATTTGAATAAAAGATTGAATCTGACTGCACTGTTTAATAGTTAGGATTAATTGGAATGTATAAACCTGACTTGAAATCTATAGGATTTGACTGAATTGACTTTGTAAAGTGCCTTGAGACGACATGTATTAGGAATTGGTGCTATATAAATGAAACTGAACTGAATTGAATGTAGGGAGGAGCCGGGCCATACAGCGCTCTGAATGTCAAAACCAGGATTTTATGGTTTATACAACATAATATAGGGATCCAGTGAAGAGATTTTGAGACAGGGGTAATATGAGCTCTTCTGTCAGTGCTCGTCAGGATCCTCGCAGCAGAGTTTTGTACCAGCTGTAATCGAGTCAACTCTTTCTTGTTGAGCCTGGTGAAAAAACTGTTACAGTAGTCTAAATGTGATGAAACAAAGTCTGAATCAACATCTCAAACTCGATTATTCTCAGTTTGGAGATGTTAAACAGCTAGAAGAAACAGTTGATTAATAGTTGTTTTGTGTGATGTTCTACAGACATGGCCTCATCAAAATGGATGCTAGGTTCGTTAGGCTAGGTTTTGATGCATGGCTAAGTCTGCCTAGGTGCTGTTTGATGCAAGAGATACCACTATCTGGGGCAACAATGACGGTCTGAGTTTTATTTGGGTTTAACTGTAGACAATAATCACTCAGCCATTGTTTTCTTTGTAATACGGAGTTAGTCAAGGAACTTAATTTATGGGCCACATGCTCAGCCTGTGAGGATGATCAGGATGTGGTGGTCGACTGTATCAAAGACCAAAGAGAGGTCTAACAGGACTAAAACAGTTTGTACAATGCATTTAATCAAGAGGGAGGGGAGGGCAGAATATAAACTTCCCACTTTTCAAGCATTTTTTAATTTCACTTCATCTTCACAATCTTGTACTAGATAAGTACTGAGTATGAAAGATGGAGTTGGAGCCACTTGTCCTTTGTTCTCTGTACTTGCTTTGCCCATTTTTCTTGGAGATTTATATCTTTTGGGAATGAGAACACTGGGGTAATTAGAACACCCGACCACCACGCAGCAATTCAGCATTTTTCACTAAAACAATGACGATATAGAATATAAACACAAGCCACATGCTTGTGAACATCGACAGCACAATAAACAGCTGAGGAGAAACTAAAGTGCTGCCGGGTTTTGTGTCAGTGCAACACAGCTCTGAATTTGAATCTACTTTGAAACATCTTTCCTCTTAATTAGTGTTCGATTTCAACAGAACCAACTATGTGAATGATATAGGATGAATCTATAATGAATATTTATGCATAATTCCAACATCTTTTCATGGACACTTGAAACATCCTTAAAGAAGTTTCAAGTAAAAATTAATGAAACAGGACCAACCCCGATCTAACCTCACTTCAAATTACACAAAATAGGTTTCTGCACAAATAAACTCTTAAGTTTCTTCATAACTGCTACAAGTTTACAAAAGAATTAAGCAGAAGAACATCATGTTATCAAAGTCTAAATTGTCATACATTTGTGAGAATTTTGTGTCTGTATCACTTTATTGTCATTAGACTTTCACAATAATACAACTTTTAGTATTTTTGTCAGTCAAATCGCTTTTGATCAGTCTGCAATGCACAAGTAACTTGCTCTTGCAGGAGAAAAACAGGAAAGAAGGGACAGCTGAAAACCTGAGAAAATATTTCTTGCATTACATTATCCTAAAGTAACTTTTTCTTTTCCATTTTTCCCTCATGTTTTTGTAAATGCATCTGTGCTCCGCAGTTTGTAGTCTGGAATCAATTAAGTTGAGAAAAGTGGATTTTAATCAACTGGATTTACATTGTTCTATCATAAAACAAAAGTTTGTGGTGAACTGGAATGTAAAAGGACTTTGATGAGATGTTGGAGAGTGTGGGGGGTGGGTCCAGGGTCCTGGCTGGAGGGGGTATATACTCCTCCTACCTTCTGGGGCAGAAGGTAGGAGGAATCTAAAAAGGGAAGTGGGGCGACAGGGAGGTGGTAAAAGTAGAAACACAAGACATGAGCCTCAGTACCTGATCAGTCACAGACTGGGAAGGAAGCAGCCATTCCTGGATTAGAACAGAACTTTGGGACGTCCAGGATAATGAAGCTGCTGCAAGAAACCGATGATGCAACATGCAAGAGAAAGGTACCACTGAGAATTTCCTTAAACAGACAATGAATGCAATTTTTCTAGAAGCACTAACATTTCATTTTCTATTTTTGTTTTACTGAGATCATAATGTGATCATGTTATAAATGTACCAGCATTTAAATCAAATCAATGAGATCCCACAACTTGGGTCAATTCTTCCCCCTTTATGCCTCCAGCTGATAAAGTCTCAGGTGGAGAAACGTCGAAGGGAGAGAATGAATCACAGTCTGGAGCGTCTGAGGACCATGTTGCTCCAGGAGCCTCAACATGTAAATGAAATTAAATCTTTGCATGCAATGTCCATGTGGAAGCCTGTTTAGTTTCTTTATGCAGCACAAGAATAATTTTTATGTTTTTAAATCTTTTTAACTGTCATTGCTGCAGGGTGGGATGCAGCACAGAGCAGAAAAAGCAAAGATTCTTGAGCACACGGTTCTTTTCCTGCACCAAAATGCCAAAGAACACAAGGAAAAGACTGGAGCCCAGAAATACTCCTTCCAAGATGGGTTCTCCAGCTGCCTACAGAGGGCATCTCAGTTCCTGGGGCCTGAGGGGAAAGGACTCTGGCTCGGCCAGGTCCTAGATGCAACCTTCTCTGCTCGCTTCCCACGCTCAGATAGCCACGCTCAGATCAGTACCTCCATCTCCATGACCCACACCAAGTCCCTCCTTCAGATGCTAAGGCTGAGGTCCAGGTCGGTTCAGCCCACACAGGTCTCTGGGACAAGTGCCTCAGCTTGTATTCACAGATCTTCAGTCCAGCAGAGTTTTCCCAGAATTCCTCAGCAGCCTCAGGGGAAAAGTGAGCTCGAGATGGGAGCAGAAACACCGGGGAGCAAAGAAAGCTCATCCCAGAGCGGGACCCTGAGCCAGACTTTATGGAGACCGTGGCCCTGATCATCAGGCAGTAACCTCAGAACTATCCATAAAAATAAAAAAAAAACACCCCACCATTTAAACTGGTTTCATTTTGAAAAATATTCTAATCCTAGTCTGTCTGTAAAATTATACCTGAAATCTTGTAAATAATGTAGAAAAAGTCATGATTTGTACCTGTGCTGTGGTAAGGTTGACTCACTCCTGCTGTAGCTCAGTCAGTGTGGTGGCCATGTTATCTGCCGGGAGGCACGCAGGGACTCTTCTGGACCAGGACCTGACCTGAATCCTCCAGGCTCCCTAGCTGGCACCGCTGCTGTACTGAAGAGGAAGTGAAGAGGTGAGTATTCCAGAGCTCCTGTTTTACCCGTGCCTTTAAAAGTCAGACCTCTGTGGTTTAAGTCAACGACACTAATGTGGATAATGATCGAGTATCCACCACATTTCCAGGTGTGGAACCTGATGGTTAGAGTTTGGGAGAGAGCCCTCTGTTTTTCATCTAAATGCCATCATATTCGCTAGCGAGAGCCCCATCTGTGGCTCTGAGTACAAAATAACACGCATCCCTTCCTAAAGATATTCACGTATATCCTGTCTGTTTTGTACACTAATTTATTCTGCCTATCTCCCTATGGTGAGCATTATTCTGTTTTTATATATATAAAGAAAGCAATAAAACAATTTTTAAAATGTGAAGACATGTTAAGTGATTTTTTTTTCCTCCGATGTGAAGGCATTTTGTTTGCAGTGGCAGATCTCTTCAGTAGGTGTGAAGCAGGACTTCCTGCTCAGCTAAAACAGCCAGGTGTGAAGTCTGCGCAATAAGAGCTCAGAAATAGTCATTACTTCGAAGACAGTAAATATGGTCTTTGTTTTGATAATGAAAAAAGAAAATGTTACTATATATAGAGTTAATTAAAAATAAATATTTATATGCTGTGAATGGTTCCCAGGTTTCTTATAAGGCACCTCTGCAGAATTACAACCCATCACAGTTTGTAGATGAGTCAGTTTAATTATAAATGAAACAATTTATAATAGGTCGCTGCCATTGATCAAGATCTATAACATTAGAAAAAGCATCATAATTAGTTGATGAACTTAATGGCTTGTCTACCAGTTCACAACAAAAGCAATCCAGGTAGAGACTTACCCCAAAAAGTAACTGCAACATAAGCTAGTTTTACAGTGTTGACTCATGGAGGCTGAACGCTGTTTTTTAGGTTTTTGCTTTTTTTGTCACGTTTAAGATTAAAAAAAAAAAATTAATATCAGACAAGGATAACCTCAATAAATGCAAGACACAGTTTTCAAAGGATATCTCATTAAGAAAAAAATAGTTTCTTAACTAACCTAGTCCAATGTAAAAACAATAACTGGCCTGCATACTTAATAACTGGTTGTTCCACCCATGTCCAAAACGATTTCCATAAAGCATTTCAGATAATTGGCAATATATCTTTAGTGTAGAGGAATTTCAGCCATCTCATCTTTGTGGAGTCATTTTAATTCAGCGACACTGGAGGGTTTTCAAACACGAATCTCCTGTTTAAGCTCATGCCCCAGTACTGCATCTGGATTTAAGTATGGGATTTTACTAGGCCACTCCAAACCATATTTTGATTTGTTTTTTTACCAAGTCAGAGATTAACTTGCAGGTGTACTTTGGATCATTTTCGTGCTGCAGAACCCAAATGAGGTCACACTACAGGTGACAAACTGATGGTCAGACATTCTCAATTACATCCAGTCCTCCAGGTCTGGAAGCAGCAAAGCTGCGGCAGACCATTACACTGCTTCCACCATGTTGGTCTGTCTGTGTGATGTTATTTTTCTGAAATATTTTCCCAAAAATCTTTGGGAACATGAAGATGTTTTGCAGCTACATGAGATGGGTCTTTGTGTTGTTTTAGCTTTGCAGTGATTTTCACCTTGGAACTCTCCTACAGAGACTATTTTCGCCCAGTCTCTTTTTCTTATGAACTCTACTACGGCAAGTGAGGTCTTCTGGATGAGTCGTTGATGTGGTTTTGGTGTAATGTTGGCAGGCAAACCACTTTTGGGAAGGTTCATCACTATTCCATGTTTTCTCCGTGTGAAGATAATGGCTTTTAATACTTTGCAGACCAATAGATTTGATTGACTCTGTTCCTGAATTTCTTTAGATCAGGACGATGTACTGATTTTTAAAAATCTTTTAGCTTACTTCATGTTGTCAGACAGGTTCTATTTAATTGATTTCTGGCCTCTACAGCCTAGACAAAAATCAGGCCTGGGTGTTGCTATATAATTGAACTTCAAAAATATGGGGAATAATAGTTAATTCATGATTTAGCAGCAGGGGCAATTGTATTTCTACAAAGGGCCAGGCTGGTTTGGTGAGCCCTTTCCTTAATAAATGGTTTTGTATTAACTCAGCTTATCTTTGTCTGATATAAAAAATATTTGTTTCTATGATTTAAAACATTTAAGAGCAACAAAAACAGGAGACAAAATGTAAAAAGTTAAAGTTATGTGAATACCTTTACAAGGCACTGTTTAAATTTTATTTTCTTCAAAGTACGATGCAATAAAAACCTTTTTCTTTCTGTCTCTGAGGATTGGTCTTCCAAAATACAGAGGGAAGTGTAAATCTCAATAACAATTATTTTTGGAAATAAGCATTTGTTCCTGAAAGGTAGATGTATTAAGGCTGCTTCTAGTTATTCTCACTGCTCTTAATAAACAGCTTAAACCCAAATTGCTTGTGTTTCATTTATTTAAACTTCAATAACATGGACCAGCTTCCTCATACTAACCGCTGAAAAGCAAAACAACAGTTGTGTCTACCAATAACTACAGAAATCCCACAAATGAACTGTGGATTAATAAGACTGACAGAGCTCAATGAAAGGGATGAGATGCCAGATGCTACAGATCAGATCTGTATTTTTGTTTAGGTAAAACATGATGGTACACCTGGGCAGGTGACCAGAACACATTTCAGCACAAGGAGCATGGATTTGATTGTAAAAAGTGTAACAAGTGTTAGAGTCAATCATGTTTGAAAGCTCAAACTCACTCCATTTATTCTCTCTTTAATCTAATCAAACACAAGTAGCAAAATGTAGTTAACATCATCATATCCGAGGGGCCCAGATGTATTTAAATAAGGCACACCTCTTCTTGATGGGACGCCAAGACAGAAGCATTGAATGCACTTTAAAATATTACAAACATGAAGATAAACTAAAGCCAGCAGATAATTGTTGCTGCTGATTCAAGGTAAATAGGAAAATGATGCTCTACTGTTTATCACAAGCAAAATAACTCTTATAACTCATAGGGAGAAGTCTGTAAAGGCCTCATTTACTGTGTTATTCAGGTGGAGCAGCTTCTACTTTTTCATGGTGGACTAAAGCTAACTTTTCAACTTTTGTCATATTGCAACCGAAAGCCTGTCTGTATTCTATTAGGGTTTTGTGTGATAGAAGTGGAAGTTGCCAGAAAATTGTATGAACTTTACGAAATTTTCATAAGCATTTAACTCTCAAACCAACCTGTTTGAGTCTGTATCTGATTAAAGTTAGCAAATCATTTTAATTATGTATTGTTTTTATATGCAACTGTATAAATTGTTTCTCTTTGAGACTTTACATTTGTGAAATAAACATTTTACATCATCATGTCAGTTGTATCTATCATACTTGGGAAACCTTGGTGTCCTCATTGGTTTGCTATCCAATGTTCTCTCTGGATTGCAGTGTTCCTCTGCCTCTTTTACACCCTCAGCTTTGTGGACAACTGCATTTCAAAAGGACATGAAGATGTTTCGTGGGGTCAGTTTTCCCTTCAGGTCTGATCATTAATTTCATGCTGAAATGTGTCTGAAAACGTTGCCCTGACTGATTGTTTTGTATTAAATATAGTTTTATATAATTCTGATATTATAAAAGTATAAACGTTAAACTTTCTTATGAGAATATTAATACTAAGGGTCGCTAATGGGCTTCGATGGCCATTGTTTTATTATTTTTTATTTTATTTTTATAGCAAGTTCCACCCGAGACCTTTTCCTGCTTTTTTTTCTCGTGGGAAAGCAAAACACCAGCTTCCATTTGCACTTTGATTACCTGTTGAAGCTAACGCATCGTTAACAGTCCCTCTGAGGCACACTTTGCGCACTCTGGTGAGAAGTCAGGTTCTGCTTATTGCGCATCTTGAATTGTACCCGTGGGAAAGTCTCGGTTCTGTCTTTCCCGACGAAATGTCTCTCATTTGGTTACATTTTTTCACACCTCTGGGTTAAAAGAAGAAAGAATAAATCGTGTACATCTCCTGTTGTGCGGATGTTTGTTTCTTTATAATAAATAAAGATCAACGCTGTGGAAAAGTGACGTAACACTTCTAATATTGAACAAACCATTTGAATCATTGTGAGCAGGAAGTTCTGATTAATTCTGTTTGCATCGGTTCTGCAGTCAGATTCAACACTTACACCTGAACTCTCGAATGAGCTTTGCTTTAAAACCCTCTCAAAGCTGCAGTTATCACTGTTGCTTTTGCACCTTTTTCTACCACACTTTTCCTTCCACTCAACATTCCATTCATATGCTTGGATACAGCACTTTCTGGGTGAGCTGTGAAGAATAGTCCTTCTCAGGATTGTGGCACTTCATGAAATTGTTGCATTAAAAGGAGTATATTTTTCTGCTTTTTTTATCTTCACTTATTTCCGCTTTTATTGTATTGTATTTTCTTTATTTGCTTTCTATTTTCATTCGTAGCTTTCTTCAACTTACAATTTTGTAGTAAAAAATTCTACATATTACTTCAACTTCAGGAGTTTCTTAGAGAATCTGTCAATGCCCTCAGACAAAATAAAAATAAAAATGTAAAGTGCAGTATATATATATATATATATATATATTTATATATATACAGGGGTTGGACAATGAAACTGAAACACCTGTCATTTTAGTGTGGGAGGTTTCATGGCTAAATTGGACCAGCCTGGTAGCCAGTCTTCATTGATTGCACATTGGACCAGTAAGAGCAGAGTGTGAAGGTTCAATTAGCAGGGTAAGAACACAGTTTTGCTCAAAATATTGAAATGCACACAACATTATGGGTGACATACCAGAGTTCAAAAGAGGACAAATTGTTGGTACACGTCTTGCTGGTGCATCTGTGACCAAGACAGCAAATCTTTGTGATGTATCAAGAGCCACGGTATCCAGGGTAATGTCAGCATACCACCAAGAAGGACGAACCACATCCAACAGGATTAACTGTGGACGCAAGAGGAAGCTGTCTGAAAGGGATGTTCGGGTGCTAACCCGGATTGTATCCAAAAAACATAAAACCACGGCTGCCCAAATCACGGCAGGATTAAATGTGCACCTCAACTCTCCTGTTTCCACCAGAACTGTCCGTCAGGAGCTCCACAGGGTCAATATACACGGCCGGGCTGCTATAGCCAAACCTTTGGTCACTCATGCCAATGCCAAACGTCGGTTTCAATGGTGCAAGGAGCGCAAATCTTGGGCTGTGAACAATGTGAAACATGTATTGTTCTCTGATGAGTCCACCTTTACTGTTTTCCCCACATCCGGGAGAGTTACAGTGTGGAGAAGCCCCAAAGAAGCGTACCACCCAGACTGTTGCATGCCCAGAGTGAAGCATGGGGGTGGATCAGTGATGATTTGGGCTGCCATATCATGGCATTCCCTTGGCCCAATACTTGTGCTAGATGGGTGCGTCACTGCCAAGGACTACCAAACCATTCTTGAGGACCATGTGCATCCAGTGGTTCAAACATTGTATCCTGAAGGCGGTGCCGTGTATCAGGATGACAATGCACCAATACACACAGCAAGACTGGTGAAAGATTGGTTTGATGAACATGAAAGTGAAGTTGAACATCTCCCATGGCCTGCACAGTCACCAGATCTAAATATTAATGAGCCACTTTGGGGTGTTTTGGAGGAGCGAGTCAGGAAACGTTTTCCTCCACCAGTATCACGTAGTGACCTGGCCACTATCCTGCAAGAAGAATGGCTTAAAATCCCTCTGACCACTGTGCAGGACTTGTATATGTCATTCCCAAGATGAATTGACGCTGTATTGGCCGCGAAAGGTGGCCCTACACCATACTAATAAATTATTGTGGTCCAGGTGTTTCAGTTTCATTGTCCAGCCCCTGTATATATAGTTATATATACATATGTTGGTTGAAGTTTAAGATAAATTGTTTATATCCCACATTTACATTTACCGGAATACATTTAAAAATGACTGACTGACTGACAAGTTGATTAAGAAACAGAACAGGCGCCTCTCCTTCCCAGTTGTTGGAGATAATCTTCTCGGCAGAATGTGTCTAAATGGCAAATGGGAGAAACAATCAGCAACACGCAGACAAATGCAGCACGGGCTGAAAGTGTGAAATTGGGAGCGTGTCCTGCAGCTCTGTTCTCGTGGGAATGTGGATCAGGAAGCTCCATCCTTACTTTTATTACCTGTTAAATCTGATACATTATTGACAAAGTCTGTCTGCTGTGAGAAGACGACACCCCACGTTCCCACACCACGCACACACGTGATTTTCGCAATATTGGAGCAAAGTTGTAAAAAATAGCACACGTTTATTTTTATTTATTTTTGGCTGTTGGACGTTATGGATTGATTTGTTAAATTTAAAACAGACAAAAGCAAACTGTTTGTATTTCTGGTCTTTGACTTGACTTTATTTGTCAAAGGTTTCTTTTGGAGCCTTGTGCGTAAAATAAAGGATTTTGTCTCATTCTCATACTCGTCCTGCTTTTTATGCCATTTTGATTAAAAAAAAAAAAATTTCAGCAGATATTTTCTGACTTTTTACATTTATTTCATTGCAGTTTCTCACTTCATGCAACATCCCGGTGCACAAATCAATGCATGTGATCCAAAAACGTGTCCAGCAAGTCCACTACTTCCCATCCCACTCCGAACGAACTAATTCATACAACCAAAGCAAAACAAATACATGGAAAAAATAGTAACATCATGGTAAAAATAAATGGAGTTCAATCCAAGTCCTTTTCAAAGAGTCTTATACTAAGGTTTATGGTGTGTGTAATTCTCAAAAGTTGAAATAAAACCGTGTTTGGAAATTTGGAGGCTGTGGGTTACCTTTAATTACCTGACAGAATCGACACCATAACAAATGTTGTCATGAGAAGATCTGAGGTGAAAATCAGGTTCCCAGCGGGAGGAAAGAGTCTGCCGCCGTTTGGCTTTGCGCCTGCATGCAGAGATCTTCATAACTGCGCTGTTTAGGCAGATGGTGAACATTCTGCATCATTTGAGGAGAACATGTAAAACGTGTGAATTAGACTAGGACGGCTGGGTTCCCTCTACCATAACACTTTTTACTGTTATATTCCGTAGACTTCTTAAGTTCGTTCAGAGGTGGAATGGTTCGAGTAGAAGCATCCTTCAGGTTTTCATAAAGAAAGATCTGAAGAATCGCCTTCCTTTTGCTCAGAGCTCCCCACTGGTTTCACGGATGTTTGTCACGCATTTAAATCAGTTCCGCACGAGCTTGTAACACCTTGGGGGCGCGTGCTTCTCACAGGTAGGGGTATCTGCACGCCCCCAGCTCATCATTGTGTGTGTGTGTGTGTGTGTGTGTGTGTGTGGAGCGGGGGAAGGGGTAGGGAGCGCCAAGCAGTTAGCATTTCCTCCTAGTTCTCCTCAAAGGGATTATTTAAAAATCAATTCATTCATTCAATTCATTATGTACCTCTGGTCCTTTAAATGCAACTACGATTATAATTATGGTGTGATTGAGTTGAACGCTGTGAGGACTTCCCATACCTCCCAACTATGTGCTCCTCTCCAGATGTCAGTTTAGACTGGGATCAAACAGCCATTCCATGAATTCACAGCATGAGGATATGAAGCCGGAAACAGTCAGGCCTTCATGGTTTTCATCACCTCCAACCTTTATTGGTTTTAAAAACTCAAAATTCAATTGTTTGATTTAATCATTTATGATGCCCGTTTGCTGGCACGCGTCAAAGTAATTTTCATATGAAGATGACATGTTTCACACGCTGGAAATCATTTTTACTTGTATTATGATGTAGGGACCCAGCATTATTCTCCCTAACTTAACTACAATTAATCGAGTGTTAAAAGAAATAAAACAACAAAGCGGGATTGGAGTGTAAAATGTGCCATTTCCGCGCGTAATGTTGACTCAAATCCTGGTTTCACATTAAACGGAAATAATTGGCATTAAATTGCTGTTGCGGCAGAAGTGATATGAGTTTTGCTTTTACTTCAATTACAACATGACTTTATTCTCAGCTCAGTGGAGCAGCCCAACACATTAGCATGTCGCTTGGTATGTGGGAAGCCTTAGCACCTCTTTATGTGCCAGCCTTTTATCGGTGACGTATCAGTTTCAGCAGATAATAAAGCTGTAAGCGAGTCGCTGTTTCCCAGTTCCCACGGGAAACATACCAATCCACAATTTGCACTAACAAAAGATTTAAACTCAGGATCAAACAGGGCAGAGATGTGGGAAATTAGCACACATTTTTATATCATTTCCCAGGTATTTGCATTTTGTTATAAATAACTGGTATAGATGCACGCCTACAAGTTGTATGAAACCCCGTGATGGACTGGTGAATGGATGGTTAGCTGGTTTGATGTGTGTATGTACAAAGAACCCAGACAAACATCTAAAACAACATTCATTTTTTATTCATCTCAAACCTCTGTGACATTTCATTTGGTAATATCAGAAACATTAATCTGACATTCCTTACATCAGGTATTGACAGTCTTCCCAGCACCAACCTCTCAGCCACTGCAGATGAACTGGGAAATCAGTTTATCTGGAGTTCTCTTCATCTCTCCCTGACCACACTCAATTCATCCAGTTAAAAACATTGACATCTCTCCTTTCTTCGAGTATAGGCCAAGGTTATGTTCTCGGCCATATAACTTTTATTATCTATCTTCTCCACCTTGGCCATACTTTTTAAAAGTTCAATATTCAGTTTGATTGCCCAGCTCTACCTGTTTCCCAAACCTACCTCCACCCCCCTCCCAGATTCCTCTGCTAATGCCTTCTGGAAATCATGTTGGTTTTTTTCTAACTTCTCAAACTCAACAGTGACAAAGCATAGGTTCTCCTCACCCTTATCCACCCGTACACAAGTTAACTGTCTCAGTATCACCTCAGTCTCACCCTCCGTTCACGATAAGAGGCTTGATGTCCCCCCTGTCATTCAAATCCCACTTTGATATTGTCACTCAGTCTGGCTTTTTGAGGGCCTAAACATACTCAAACTCACCAAACTTTGCACAAAATGTACCCCCCAAGTGAATTTCAACAGAAATTCTTAATCCTTCCCCTAACTGGTATTCAGTTACATAATTTCTTCACCTATAGGGGCTTCTGTCAAAGCATTAGAATGAGCCCCAAGCCATGCTTTGACTGATGATTATGAAATATGGTTCATAAATGTAACTTCTTACATACTTCTTTTGTGATGTTAAACTCTCACTGCCAGTTATCACAAACATTTGATTGCAATCTTTGCTGCCAAGACCAGTTATTAGCTTCAGGAAACAATTGCTTTTTCATATTGTGCCAGACTGATTTGGGAAGGTTTTTACTTAATAATTAAAATCATTATTAATAAACTGCTTTTTGTATTTACTCAGGTTATCTTTGTCTGAAATGAAAATTTGTGTGATTGTCTGAAAAATGTATGTGACAAAAAAGAAAAAACAGTGGAAATTAGTAAGACATTTTTTCATTGCACTGTACTTGTTGGTATGTTTGTCATGACCCAGACTCCACAATAATAATAATGCTGTCATAAATTTGCTCAGCCTGTTGTTCTATGGTCTCTGCTTTCTCTTGGTCCTCCTCACCTTCTTCGGCCATGGTGTAAGGATGGTGAGTGAAGGCTGTTTAAAGGTCAGGACTGGCAAAGAGCACTAGCTCAGCCCATTCTACTCCATGAAGGGCCTCACTGAGGTAGCGGGACATTGCAAGGCGGACATATTGGTGATGCTGCTATGGAAAAACCACCAGTAGGAAGGTATTCAGACCCAGCTCCTTCTGCTGGGGGAAATTCTGGGTAACGACTTTGAGCTGCACATCTGTGGTAAAAGGTGCCCAGGCTCTCTCCTTGTTAATTATTATTACTTGGTTAGCTGCTCTAAGCTTTGGTCAAATGTAGGTCGAGTAGCTCCTGTAGTACATTTTCCTTTAGTGCTACAGCCAGGTGTATTTCTGCTTCTTCACCACCCTAGCCACCGTTTCGTGCTGCTGTTTGAACCTGTGAGAGGTATGGCTCCAGCATTGTCATCCCATCAAACTTTGGCTGCTTGGCTGTTGTCCTGTGTACCACTGCAGTCAGCTTTGGGCTGGACACTAAGGTCAGCAGGGGTGACTTATCAGTGGGTAACGCTGCACCATGACACAATAGCTCAACATCTGTTGTATGTAGCTGATGATTATTAGCCCTCTGCTGCCACTAGGGGCTGAAGGAGCTGAATTTCTCGACACAACTACTGCAATCAAATAGTAACACTGAACAGACCCAATAAATTCTAACAGCAGTCTATGTCAGGAGGGTTCAGCACTGGCCAAACCCATTACCAAATAATCAGCCAAATACAGACTAGAAAACGTTGTTTTCACAAAACAAATATACAAATTAACATCACAAAAATAGTCCCATGAGGCACTAAGAGGAAATGGTACTAGTGGCCACTCCTTAGACCACGACAATACAGAGCATGAGCACAGGGAACTTGTCGAGGCTGCACAATATTCCTATTATTTATTTTCTATTTATTGCTTTGGGTTTTGTTTTTAGTTCTTACAGCAGCCTCCCTTC
Organism: Girardinichthys multiradiatus; assembly: GCF_021462225.1. NCBI lineage: Eukaryota > Metazoa > Chordata > Actinopteri > Cyprinodontiformes > Goodeidae > Girardinichthys > Girardinichthys multiradiatus. The sequence goes on along the minus strand of NC_061796.1, from coordinate 44,868,359 downwards.
AGATGGCACACTCGGTAACCAACTATATGACCTATACCAAGAGCCAGCTATGTTTTCAACTTCATGGCATGTTCAAGCAGCAAACTTACATTTTTATGTTAAAAATGCTCTTTATTGTAAGCTTGATCAACCTGCAAGAAATATATTCATTTAACTAATTAAAATGGAAAACAATTACAGTACCAACATGTTCAACCTACAGATGTTGAAGTGCGTGATTAAAAACATTTTTCAACATTTATTCTGCAAGGTGCTGACATCGGTCTACCCACAGATGGCGCTATTACACTGTTTATTGTCTCGGAGAGATTGCGTTTCTGAACCTTTCCAATTGTGGACAAGTTCGAGCAACGCCTTATATCGGGCGTTTAGCATGAGAGGGCGCACCCTCATTCACATTTCTGTTTGCGATTTAAAGCTATAGAGTGAAAGAAAAATTAATAGTGAGGCGTGTTTTTAGGTTAGATTGTGTTTTTTTTAGTTTTTAGCAATATAATAGCCTGGTTTAAAAATGAGTGGATGCATTCCTAACTTTATTTTACAGTCAAAAAAGGATTTGAGAAACATTTTCGCAGGTGTTTCTGTTTTTCACAGCCTATAAATATTCTTACCTACATGAATATTTACATTAACTCATTATACAATTTATTGATACGCAGCATCTTTCAATATTTACACCAATGCACAATCACTTGTATTAACATATATGCTAAAATGTCATTAAAAATGTAACATAAATATTGTATATTACAATTACTCCTACTTATGGTATAGTACAAGCATTAAAGTACCCAATAGTATGCAACCCAAATTTTCCCTTAGTACTTCACACATACGGCTTAAAAATCTTTTTTAATCCTCCATACTCTCCATATCATTTGAACCATTTTAATTTTGACCAGATCCTTAAAATTCAACATGTCTGACTTTAAAAATAATTCTTTTTTTGCTTGTACATTTTGAACTACCTTCCTGCTCTTTTTTTCTAATGTAGTTTTGTGCGTCACACCAAATCTCCTTTACATTAGTTTAAGGAGGATGAACAGATATGTTTTTTTAGCAGATATAGTTTCCCTCACAGTAATGTTCTGCTACTGTTTTGCTAAATTAAAAGTATTTAACACATGAAAGTAAAAGAAACAAAGAGGATGGGAAGATTTGTGTGTATTTTTTAGCTTTGATACAGAGAATCTCTGAGTGGAGGTCTGGTTTTACTCTCATCATGACGGTAACCCTCAGTGAAACATAAAATCCAAGAGATAACAAGTTGGAGGCCAGACACTAAAATAAGGAAACACCCATTCAGTGCAAATAATCTCTCACAGTGGTAGAATTTAAGAACTGGCAAAACAAATGTTTCTCCTTTACATACAACTGATAACTTATGAAAATTATTATTATTATTTTAGCAATGATAGAATAGTTTTTACTTGTGGCAATTATTTTTTTTTAAGAAAAACAGTCACATGAAAGGGGTGAAAAGGTCAAAAAAGATCTCCTTTCAGAGACAGAAAACAGTGTTACATCATACACTGTTTTTTGTCAAACAGTATTTTCCACGAGTCATTGTAGGGAAACTCTCCTTCCCTCATGTGAATGTGACAAACATGTGTCCTTCTCACTGCTTCTGCTTGTTAACAGATAAAACCCGGATAAGATGAGCCACCATCAGGTTTTTCTGCTCCAGGCCGGATTACACAGAAAGAAGGTGTGGATCATCAGGTATGAAGACAGGCAGCCATGCAAACTCGTGTTCAGACCTGACAGGCCTTCTTTCCTTCAACAGCACAAAGGTAAGAGACGATCTAAGCATTCACTTTTACAAAAAGAAAGAACAGTGGACCTGGTTTATTTCAGTAAAACAAACCAAACCATTAAATATTTCTATCGTTGTAAAACCCTCAGTCTGGTCTGTCTGTGTAAATGGACTGTTATAAAGTGGTAGAAATCGTGTCTCTTAACTTCTACGCTATCAGACACCAGTTCAATACTTCCACCATCTTCAGGCTTTCACGGAAATACACAGAAATGCATTTCTGTGTATTCAACAATGGTTATAGAAAGTTCTGAATTAATCTGTTAGATATCTGACAATTTTTAAAGTTAAGTCTTGATTTTTTTTTTTAAAACTTGCTCAAAATCAGTCCGTCAAAAAACACTTCATACAGAGAGGGAAACACAAAGAGCTAAACAGATAAAAACTGGAGTCAATACAAACAAAAATGCTAATGAAGACAAAACCAAATAGATAATGTGCTAAATAACACTAGGCATTTAAAATAAAAGAAAATAAATGTGCTGAAATGTGCAGTGAGCAGAGGTAAAGGACAGGAAAAGTATTTCTATTACTGATGATGATGAGATTAGATTAGAGGTAGATTAGAGGTAGACAAAAAAAACAAACTCTAAAGCTTTAAGAACTTTTCTTTAGTTTCTTAAACCCTGATAAATTGCAATTAACTTAAAACTTAGATCACATCTAATAAAAGAAGAGATAAATATTTTAGTAAATTAATTCATTTGAAGTAAACTATTATCTCAAACAGCTGGTAATAAAGTAAATTAATCTAGACTTAAAAGCTAAATAAATAATTAGCTTAAATAAAACAATTATAAATCAATATAAGGCCTAACTAACCGAAAGTTCATTATAAATGTGGATTTAATTTTTACCCAGGGTCAAATTTAATTAGAAATAAATTGTCCTATAAATGTAATAACTACTTAGCCAAAAAATTATAAAAATCAAGTCTTTTCTGCCCTGAGGACTGCAGGACGCACCTCCATAGGCGACATCATCAACGGCAAATCAACGGCACCATCGCAGATTAGTTTGGGTAACAGTGGCTTCTGTGATGAATTCAGATCTAATTAAAATGTAGGATCAGGAGTGTTGATGGTAGGAAAGTCCTTAAAAGCACCTTCAAATCAACTCTAAAATGTCAGGTAGGCAACACAGAGCCATCAGAATTAGAGCAACTTGAGCTTCATCTCTGACCTTCATCATCTTTCATGCAGCTGAATGTTGTTCTAGCTCCAGAATCAGAGGGTTCCTGTAAAAATATCTTGTTTTGTCTGATGGGGAAAATTCCTGACACTGCCACTATAACAGCAGTGTAGCTTTTCACCTTTCACTACATGTTTAAATTCAAACAGGAAATGACATCAAAGCAGAACATGGCATCCACATTAACCAAAAGCTTCTCACAACGTAGTGATTGGTCTATTTAGTGTGGAGTTAGACATGATTTCAATGATCCTGCCCTGTCTTCACTCCCCAGTTTGACCTGGATCTCCTGGATGGCGTACTCCACGGGAACGCTCGCTAAAGGCTGCTTTGGGAAAGTCTACAGGCAAAGGTACAACGACACCTGGGCTGCTGTGAAGAAAGTCCCCCAACAGCTCATCGGTCGGAAAAATCTGGAGAGAGAATGTGAAGTTTACAAGTAAGCACAAGGTTGTTTCCTGCTGAAAAACACATCCAGCCTCTATGTTTATAGCCACAGAGTACATTATAACAAAACTATAATCCAGGCACAAATTAGAGGAATGTTCTTTAAGGTTTAGTTTAATATCTTTAACGTCATGGAGCAGTCTGTGTTTAAAAACTAACAATTAAAAAAACACATTGGCTTCAAAATATTTGTAGAAACTGCTGCTGCTGATATCAGAAAGTTCTCCTGAATAGTCAACATCTGTGAACATTTGACTTGCATATAGAAATGTGACTTTAGTGCAAGTAACTAAATTTAATGGGTTTAGTGACACTAAACCCCAGATATTCACACTGTACCTTTTCAAAGTATTCTTGACTTTATTACATAACTATAAACTTGTGTCTTTTACTGAGATGTTAAATGAACACATGGTTGTAAAATAGAAAAAATAAAACACGGTTTCAGTTTTTTTACAAATAAAAACACAAAAAGTAATCGTCTCATTTAGATATAGCCATTAAATCAACACTTTATGCTGCTAATAAAGCTGTGAGTCATTTGGGGCATGTCTCCACCAGCTTTGCTCGTCTACTTTTCTTTGCCAAATAGCTCAGGTTCAAAGTGGTTGGATGGAGATCGTCTCTGATCATCAAATGTCAAATATTTCCACAGAATCTAAACAGGATTTGGATTTGGAGTGGGGCTGTGCGCATCCCATAGCACGATGCTGCCCTTAGCATGTTCTCTAATGTTCTCTATCAAACCTCTGCGGCCTTCACAGAACAGCTGCATTGTACTGAGATTAAATTACATGCAGGTGGTCTCTGTTAGGAACTAAGGAACGTCTGGATTCAAATGGTTGTGCGAGATTTTATTTAGTGGTGTACAAATAAAGAGAGCTAAATACGCATCTAGGCTACAAATTCTAGCTTTTTATTAGTAAAACAATTAAAAACCACTTTTCCTTCCACTTCCACATTTTGCAAAGCTTTATAAATTAACTTTACTGAAGTGAGAGGAACTAGATGATTTTCTGACCTTATATCAGAGAATGTTGTCATTTCCCTTGATTTTTAATCTTCAATTTGTTCTTCTCTTCACCATTTGATCTGCAGCAAAGCAAATCATCCCAACATAGTGAAGCTTCTGGGCAACATAACTCTCAAAGATGGTAAATGGATTATTCCACTGGAGTTTATCTTTGGAGAGGATTTGGAGACAACTATTTTCCAGTCATCAAAATCTAAAATACAGGTAAGGTCATTTTAAAAAGAAAAACAAACCAAAGTATACCCAAGGTTATTAACAGTGTCTAGATTTTTTACCTTTTATGTGTTTAACTAGAATTTGCTTGTTGTGGATGTTTAGGGTAGATTTTGTGAATATCTTCTTCAGATAAAGTAATTATGTAGGAACTGGTCTGTTATTCAAATTTCAGACAGATTTTTCTGTTTTTCTTGAGTCTCTTAATCACCAACAGCTTCAAATGGCATTCTTCAATCCTAATCCCATTCTTTAGCCTCAGAAGAAAAATGCATGAGATGGGAATTAAAACCGTCTGAGAGGATTTTGTTTCTGCATTCAGCATCAGTTTCTGATCTAACAATAAAATAATCAGTTCTTAAAACAGTTTTTCTGTGCTTCAGGTTTGAAAAGGTAAACACTGTTTCTGGTGGTTTTAGGGTTAATGTGCGTTGCTTCCCTAGCTGTGTACATGCTCTAACAGATTCACATTTTACTCTTCCAACATGCAGTCGGAGGTTGGCCTAAAGGTGAAATAGCAGCTCAGCATGATAGAAATATTGGTTTAATCTTCCCGGAGTTGGGAGGTTGTGGGTTCGACTTCAGCTTCCCCTTGTCACATGTCGATGTGCCCCTGGGCAAGGGACTTAATCCCAAGCTGCCTCTCGATCTCCCTATCTGTGTATGAATGTGCGCCTTTGTGAGTATGACTGGATGAATATGCCTCTAGTGTAAAGCGTTTTGAGTGGTCGGTATGACTAGAATAGCATTAAATTTAGTCCATTCACTATTTATGTCCTCTTTTTACAACAGTTGACTCCATCAAATAAAGCTACTATCATCACTGGTATGTGTGAAGGGTTGCTTCATCTCCACCTAAACGATATCGTCCATCAAGATCTCAAGCCTGAAAATATCATGGTGAGTGGACCCTTAGGCTAAGTGGGATAAATCTTTCACTCTCAGATGAAACTCTAGTTTTTTTTTTTTATTACTGTAAATGATAATACATTTTCAATTAAATGATGACATTTTTTGTAAATGTGCATTTTAAAAATAAATTGGCTCACTTTAAAGTGAGCAGAAAAACACAAAGCAGTAATCAGAGCGACTGCCAACAATCATGCAAAACAAAAATAAAACGACACAGCAAGCTTGTTCTCCTCCGGTTATTATTTTCAGAGCCTTTTAAGCCTGGCAGCATAATTAAACTCTAGGTGGGCAAAAGCTTCTAGAACATACCTGGTCTTTGGAGAAGCCCATCAAGATGAGTCAAAAACTAAAAATACTGTTGAAGTTAAAAGTGGAGCATGGGTTTAAACAGCTTGTTGCTGGAGCTTTTGTTTTATCTTTGGGGAACTTTCTCTTTCAGCTGTGTTCAGGCTTGTAGCTCACAATTGTTTATTTCCTTGATACCTAAATAGAAAAAAGTTAAAAATTATAAAAAGAAGAAATGAGCACAAGGCCACCAAGAACAATATGGGTAATTGATAAAGAGCGATGCTGTTTCGTTTGGAATGTCAAATGCTCATCTTACACCCACCCAAGACAAAAGTAATGACGGCATACTCTACAGCTCAAATGTGAGTTCATAAAGTGAAGATTTATATATCTATTTATCCAGTGAAGAGAAGGAGGCAATGAGAAATGTTGGCTGAAACTTAAAAAAACTGGCACCCTAACGAGGAATTTTAAAAGCTCTCTGTGTTGAGTCCAATCCACCCATAGCCCAACAGAGGGGTAAATGACCACTTGTAACAAAAATTGTAACTAAATTCACTCAAATTCTGAAAGCTTTCAGGTAGATGTTATGTTTGCTCTGGTTCTGACTAGCACTCTGATACCTAAAGGCATTAACCCTCCCGTGTCTTTGAAGTAGAACTAAAGCCCATGTAAAATAATTTTTCTGCCCCCAGACAAATTTCAAAAAATGCCACCAAAGCGGGCGGTGCGAAGAGACACCAAGAGGCATGACCAAGTGTGGGTATGAGCGGAGGGGCTTAAGCGGGGGTGTGGTCAGGAGGATCAGGGAAAGTGGCAGCTATGCTTAATCTGACATATAGAAACATGGAGAGTGACCAGAGCGCCGCTGGTAGTTTCGCCATGGATAGATCTTTTCAGGTAGAGAATTTTTCACACCCCTCATCATTGGAGGTTTAAAGAGGCTTTATGGAGTCTTATTAGTTGGAGCTGCTGGCTAAAGGAGCTGACTCAGCGATGCTTGAAGCCAGCGCTGCCGAGGCAGTGAAGGACAGAGAGGGTGCATGTGTCTGAGAGAGATGGTTTTATACCCGAACACATGTGACATTTCAATTGCAGTAGCTGCCATTCAACCCAAAAAGGGCAGCACTAAGAGCAAGACAAATATTGCTGAATTTTAAATGTTTACATGAAATAAAAAAAAAAATAGCACAGTAACATAAAGATAACACCCTCAAGGCACAATGTATGCAGTTTATCTGCAAAAAAAAGTTGATTTGCGGTTTAGTTTCTCTTTAACTATCTGTCTCCAGAATACTCTGTGTTAGAGAGCCATGCAGTGGTAATGTGACACTCAGACAGCTTATTTTTGGCTTATTTTTTGACTCAGACACAGAGAAAAACAAAGCTGCTTATAATAAAATAAAACTTTATTGTCACAAACAACCACTTTGGTTATCTCATGGTCTGGCTGTTTACTCCCTGCTTGTGTGATCAGTTTTACCTGTCGTATGAACTATGTCTTCAACTCTTAACTTTGAAATGTTGCTTCCTTTTAAATTCGGGATTGCAATTGCCCCATAATCCTGGCAAGCCCACTTTCTTTACAAAAAAATTTTTTGCGGCACTAGTGGACTTTGTTGTCTCAGTAGGTCAACAGGAAAGTGGTGAAAAGAGAGGGAAAACATGCAGCAAATGTGCCTGGACCGGGAGTCAAACCAGGTCACGGGCTGCGTCGAGGACTGAAGCCTCTAAACATGGGTCGGCGCTTTTATCCCTGCACCATCACTGCGCCCCGGCAAGCCCTCTTTCTAACATAGATTGTTTGTCATGAGTGAGGAGAAATATGCCCTCCCACTGCCTCTTTGTGTTACTGAGGAAACAGATGAACTGAAATATGCAAATACTTTCAGTATATTGATTGCACCCAAATGCTTTGAAAAGACGGCACTATATATATTATGCATGCAAAAGCATTTAAGTGCACAATATGCTAAAGGCTCGCATCAAGTTAGGATGCTTAGACAATTATCTGTGATAGCTAAAGGAGACCAATGCATCATGAAGGAGCTGTGTCAAGATACAAAACATGGGCAAAGCAGACATTTTGACCAATACTCAATATATTAGTTTTAAGAGTTTTGGCTGCTTTGGCTCTTCTAACATATTTATTTGCAGAATAATTTTACGATCATTTCCAAAATTCACATTTACAGCGTTAAAATAAACTTTCACGCTATTTCAGGCCAGTGCACAACTATTTAAATAATCATTTCTTTCATTTTTGTGCATCCATAGTTTTAAATATAAAGTACCGTATTTTCCGCACTATAAGGCGCACTTAAAAACCATTAATTTTCTCAAAAAATGACAGTGCGCCTTGTAATCCGGAGTGCCTTATATATGGATCAATTGGTTAATTGGTTGATCCATACTGGTTGTACACGGCGCTCTGTCAAAATGTTTCAGTACGACTGGTAAACTACAAAGCAGCATTACGGCTACCGTAGTCAGGGGCGTCGCCGAAGTAATAGCGGTAAACATCTGTACTGTGCTTACTCCTAGTCCAACACCACTTGTGTGTGTATAACGACCCCAAAATTGCCCCTTTCAAGAGACACGCTTACGATGCTGAGTTCAAACTCAAGGCTGTCAGCTACGCAGTCAAACATGGGAATAGAGCAGCAGCGAGAGAATTCAACAGTTAACGCTACTATATTGTGAATGTACTAACATTTGATTTAGTGCATCAAACTGTTTCTTTTACATGTTTACTGAATCAGGGAAAAGTTCCCTTTCACGTTTTAACTAACGTTTGATTTCAACTTCATCTTCATAGACTCCAATGCATTCCTAACGTGCGGTTGGCTCTATTCAATAGATTTCTATGTAGAGGAGACCTTACCATGAGAGTGAATGGAGTTATCAGAACGCTGGTTTGTAGTGTATTAATAAAGTTTGACTGACTGACTTATTTGACTGTTTTGTTGACATTCTCTTTAGCACAGCTCCATCTAGTGGATGCATAACGCAACCCCAGTCAAACGTTTGACTGCAGTAGCTTCTATTCTATGCGCCTTATAATCCGGTGCGCCCTATATATGAAAAAAGTTCTAAAATAGGCCATTCATTGAAGGTGCGCCTTATAATCCGGTGGGCCTTATAGTGCGGAAAATACGTTAGCTGATTTACTTCAAAACTGGCAGGGCAGTTTATTTCTAAGACCAGCAAAATATTATTTGAAAATATATTTTGCTTTTTCATGAGTAACTGTTGCAAGAAATCATAAACTGTATTTTAATCCTATAAAGGTGTTTTTAATTACATTTATTTCCTGTTTTCTGTCAGGTGGAACATGGGACAAACAGAGCAGTTATCATTGACCTAGGACTGGCAAAGTTTTTCAGACACGGTCTAAGCTCTGCCATAGACATGGGGAATGAGGCGTACTCAGCTCCTGAAGTTCTTACAATGGGAAGGCAACGAAGTCAACGTTCAGATGTGTGGGCCATGGGGAAGATCATTGCTGAGCTCTACGTCCGGATACGGCTTCACACGCCCAGTGTCGGTCCTGCTAAGATCAAGGAGACCCTGCAGGGTCAGCCCTACTGTGATGCTGTGTGTAGGATGGTGGAGCCAGACCCATCTCGGAGGGCCACCATGGCTGGAGTCATAGATGAAATCCGAGTAGTTGGAAGAGCAGCAAATCCAACCAGTACACCTGTTGAAAGAGATCTCCTTAAGCCACCATCAACTGATAATGCTGCCAAAAACAGGGCTCCATTACCAATGAACAGAGGTGCAAATGAGCTAAACAGGGAACCCTATCCATTTAAAGACGGATCTCCCTCGCCATTTAATAAAGACAGATCCCCTTTACCATTTAACAAAGACGGATCTCCCTCGCCATTTAAGAAAGACAGATCCCCTTTACCATTTAACAAAGACGGATCTCCCTCACCATTACGATGGGAGCGAACTCCCAGACCAGAATTTAAACACTTGCGTCCCCAGATCGGGATGCCCAACCCTCCCTTCACAAAGCCAATGGAGGACAAAAATAGACAGCCGGGTCTGGTCCCGCCAGGCAGGGCAGATGTCATGCCTGATCTCATGAAGATGAGGCTACAGCAAAAAGGTGCTAAGGATCTTCCCAGCAACTTGCCTAAAACAGGGAAGATGGTGGTGCGGCACATTAAGCAGAATAATGGAAAAATTGAAACATGGGAGAAGACGGTGGTAACGGAGGATGGAAAGATTATCAGATATGAGGATGTTAAAATTAATAGCTAAATAAGATATTAAAGGCTCTCCATGAGTTTAAAGACAACAGATTAAAAAACATAACTTCTAAGAGAACATGGCTGTGAACTTTTGGCATGGAGGACAATAAATATTCCTCAGAAATAAGGATGTAATGTGTGTGGGGAAAAATGTTTAAAAAATATCTGCAGCCTGCATATGACATCATTATGGCTGGAAATATGCATGACTAAATAGGAAGACACAGCTCTTCATTTGTTCAGGACATTTGACACCACAGACATTCCTACACTTCTACACTGAGCTTAATGTTGGTCAAAAGGAAAAAAACTAAGACAACTAAAAAGTGTTGTTCTCTTCCCCTGAAGTATTAGTAATAAGCTTTAATTTTTTTATGTTTCTGGGTTCTTGTGGGTTATTTTTCCATTTTTTTATCTTACCTGTAATCTTCCCCACCTGCCTGTCTGACCCTTGTCTCTTTCTTGGATTTTATTTACTGCCTGTCATCTTAAACTTGTTCAGCATCTTTGACTTTTTGGAGTGTATTTTTACATTGCATTTACATTTTTATGTTTACATTATGCATTATACCCATCTCTAGATGACTCATCCTTCCTGAATGAACAACGTTTCACTTTGTTCATTCAGACTCACCAAACCTGTTTGGTGACCATGTTGTGAAACCTGTCAAACCTGAGTTGTCTCAGTGAGCAATGAGCCTGTAATTGGTTTTGGTGTAAAGTTAGCTCTTTCTTTGCTTTCCAGACTTGGTGGAAAAAACCAAAGAATGGCAGATTGTTTTCATTATAGATTAAAATTTTATCCATTCAATCCTTGTGATGATTTTAATTTGTTCATAGGCTGCCCTCTAGTGGACCTTATGGTAAACAGTCAGGAAGACTGTTTTCAGTGCCTTGAAAAATCATTTATACTTGTTTTACAAGTATAAATTGGGCTATTTTGCAAGAAAAAGAGGAAATGTTTCAGTCTCTAGATGTGCAAAGCTGCTAGAGACATACCTCAAAAGACTTGTAGCTGTAACTGCAGTGAAAGGAGGTTCTACAAAGTTTTGAATCAGGGGACTGAACATAAATGCATACCACACTTTCACATTGCAAGCAAAAAGAAAAACAAGATTTTTTTTTTCTTTAACTTCACAATTGTACTCTACTTAATCAAATAAAATCCATTTAAAATGCATTAAAGTTTGAGATTCTAATATCACAAAATGAAATAAGTTCAAATGCTGTGAATTCTTTCTTTCTTTGTTTCTTTCTTTGTTTCTTTCTTTCTTCTGCTCCTTTATTTGTTAGAGCAGTAGGTGGCCATCCATCCATCCATCCATCCATCCATCCATCCATCCATCCATCCATGTTCCCATCTCCATCATTGGGTCATTGGTACTGTCTTGTATCATTATCATTACTTGTTTTATTATTCATTCCTTTTTATGCTGCATGGTGAGTTGCAAACTAGAAAAACATTGGATTTCCTTCTTTCAAAGCAGAAGCGTGAGTGGCCATCATGTTGCATCATCTTCAAAAGCAGGGTTCAGTAAGGTTGAGCCGGTCGTTCAGTCAGCTGTGTGCAACCATTGCGGGATCATGAACAATAGGCCTGATGGGTAACAAGGGAGTGAATCATAGGACTTTTTTGACGGGAAGGCTACACAAAGACAAACATCTTTATGGTCTGATAAATGCATTTTCTTATTTCTCCCGGGCGAACCAACACACACACAAACTTTTCACACATACACATATTCACATGTAATTACTTACATATCAATGCTGGTGAGGACAATAGAGGGACAGAAAACAAAGCTGTTCTGTGAAGTCAGTAAATGTTTATAAAATTACTAAAATTGGTCCTGCATGCAAATATACTGGGAGCCAAACTAAGGCTGTTAATACTTGCCTGACATTAAGAAACAATTTTGAAATATTCTGCAGGAACTTGAATTGACTAAAGTGAGAGAGTGATTGAAACAGACAAATAAGTTACGGACATATTTGATCGTACATTTCTTAATATTAAAAACAGGCAAAGGACTTCATAACAGCTCCCTGACTAATGCTTATGTGCCCGCACTTTACACCTCAGACCTAATAATCCAGGTGATGTCCTGGTCAGCAGGATTTATTGTAGTAAAATAAAGAAAATGTACTGCCTTATTTTTTTAACAAGAAAACAAAAATCAATCTGTTAAATAAGGCAAACATGAGAGAAACTATACAATAAAGAGTGATGCAGCCAGCTGGGCGTCCTTAGAGAGAAACGTTTTTATCAACTGGCACTAAACAATCAACAGACATTGATTGTACTGATTTGTTTAATAAGGATCAAGTCATACTGTATGTAAATGTAACCGAAGGAGACTTAGGGTTGTGTTGTGACTATGAATCTGAAATTATTATTTAATATTTAATATTAATAATTTAATATTTTATCAAATAATATTTCGGCCTGTTAAGGGTTGTCCTGTGAATACCAGCCCAGTAAGGCGATGGTATTAGGACAAAATCAAAATGGTGAGACGAGCTCTGACATTATTGAACAGCATAAACTCTGCACACACATGGAATGAATTCACACAATTTCAAGAATTTATTAACAAAAATAAGTCAACTCAAAGTCAAACATATTTCAATCAACAAACTCTCTACTATGCTAAAAACAATCCAACTAACTACCAAGCAGAATGAAAGAATAACGAAGACTAATGGGCTATGTACAATATAAACAAGTTAATTAAAGATTATTGATAATTATGACCAAAAAGAGTGATGCAACATTACCTTGCAATGTTTATGTTTGAGAACCAAGGATTATCTTGAAGAATCTGGAAATGAAGTTAAGTTAGTCTTGGAACCAACTTAGGCAATAATCAGCAAACGTTTAGACAACCATTCACAATGCAAGATCAGATAAATATTTTATTAAAATAAAATTTTAAAGAATGATTTGCTGAATAAAACCAACCTTCTGGGTGACTAATTCTCAACGGTGTCTAATTAGCTGCCTTTATTTATTAAAATAATATTTAAAGAAATATTATTAAGGAAATATTTTGGAAAAGAGCTCGCTGTCGGGCCGACCACACTGCACGTTACCACGGTCATGCGGCTCCTGTTGTCGTCCTTTCAAACTGGGAAACTGCTCTACTCGGCTTCGTAGAGACAGCGTCTCTGCAGGGAATTCTCTGGAACACAGTTTGCTTCTGCAGGCTTCAGAGAGAAAGTCAAGCAACGCTTGTACCTTAATTACCCATTTTTATGAATGACTATCGGGTACACAAACAGTGATTCATTCGTACTTAACTTGTGCTTCTGATCGCGTGATCTTATGACACCCTTGGATCTAGTTGAAGAGTTTATGTCTGTTTGCCAGCAAAGCGACATTAGTGTGCTGTCTCTCCGGCCAGCCTCGCAGCGGAGTCCGGGTGGGAGAGAAAGGACCATTGGGAAGGTGGGGACAGTGACATCATAGGAAGTCCGCTGTTACACCCCTTCCCCTTCTGAAGTTGTGCTGGAAGTCGGTTAAATGCAATTTGTTTTAAAGGTTCCAGAAAAAGTTTGTACCAGAGTTTTCATGTTGCAATCAATGTCTGTGGGTCCCAACAGTTGTATCTGAACTAAATTTGGACCAAACTGGATTCCATATAAATAGCTTTAAATTGGACCTGTTTGAAACAAGATAAATAAACTGAATTAAATTTAAGGAAATTATTATAATATTACAATAACATTTTGGTTCATAAATACTATACAATATACACTAATACTAAATTCAATTCAATTCCATTCAAAAATACTTTATTAATCCCAGAGGGAAATTAAATGTTGTTGTAGCTCATATTATGAAGGTTTCCTCAAAGAGCCGTTGTAGATGCTGATGGCTGTGGGCAGGAAGGATCTCCTGTAGCGCTCCGTCTTACAGCAGATCTGAAGAAGCCTCTGACTGAAGACACTCTGTTGTTGTAGGACAGTCTCATGAAGAGGAGGCTCAGGGTTCTCCATAATGTTCTTCATTTTATTAAGAATCCGTCTTTCCACAATGATCTCCAGAGGTTCCAGAGGAGTCTCCAGAACAGAATCAGCCTTCTTTATCAGCTTGTTGAGCTTTTTTAAGTCTGATGGTTCTGATGCTGCTTCCCCAGCAGATGATGGTAGAAGAGATCACACTTTCCACAACAGACTTATGGAAGATATGCAGCATCTTGCTGCTGCAAACACCAAAGGACCTCAGCTTCCTCAAGAAGTACAGTCTGCTCTGTCCCTTCTTGTAGATGGCTTCACAGTTGCATCTCCACTCCAGTCTGTTGTCCAGGTGAACACCGAGGTATTTATACTCCTCCACCACCTCCACTTCTTCTCCCATGATAGAAATAGTTTCTGACTTATTCCTGTTTCTCTTAAAATCTACAATCATCTTCTTTGTTTTAGTCACGTTCAAAATGAGATGATTGTTTCCACACCATGCCACAAAGCAGTCCACCACCTTCCTGTACTCAGCTTCTTGTTCATCTCTGATCCACCCCACGACTGCAGAATCATCCGAGTATTTCTGCAGATGACAGGAGTCTGTCTTGTACTGGAAGTCTGAGGTGTACAGAGTGAAAAGGAATGGTGAGAGTACAGTCCCCCCTGTGGTGCTCCTGTGCTGCTGACTACCTGGTTAGACTCACAACCCTTCAGTCTCACAAACTGTGGTCTGTTTGTCAGGTAGTCTTTGATCCAGGAGATTGTTGAGGCCTCCACCTGAGTCTTCTGGAGTTTCTGACAAAGCAAATCAGGTTGGATTGTATTAAATGCACTGGAGAAATCAAAGAACATGATCCTCACAGTGCTGCTGGCTTGTCCAGATGACAGTGGGTTTGTTGAAGCAGGTGTATGATGGCATCTTCAACTCCAACTCCACAGCGATAAGCAAACTGAAGGGGGTCCTGATGGTTTACTGTTTGCTTACTCAGGTGGGCCAACAGGAGTCTCTCTGGGACCTTCATGATGTGAGATGTCAGGGCAACAGGTCTATAGTCATTGAGGACTGATGGGTGAGTTTGCTTTGGTACCGGAACAAGACAGGAGGTCTTCCACAACACCACAACAAAAATGACTGTGAAATGATCAAAAAATAATACACTGCTGGCAGTAAGTCAGCAAGTCACACACAGACACAAGGGACCTGATTTAAAGCTGATTGGGCACATTTCCCTCTGAATCGGGTGTCTGCAAGAAAGTGTCAAATCGAGAAGTTCATCCTCCACAGATTAACATCCACTCACACTCAGTTGATCAGGCATGTAGTTCAGATGCCTGATGTGACAAATGTGGGCAAGATGTGTGCACAGCCGTTGTCACATCATTGTGTGTCTGTATGAACTGCTCGCCAGCCGTCTGTCTCTTCTTATCACACAGATTTGACGTTTCTACTCAGATTCTTTTCAGTCGGCTTCAAACATCTGGCTTGAGGTGTAGATAACCTGTTTGAGTGTTTGTACTGAGCAGGGGTATTCATGTTTAGCTACTTTTTATGTCTTGGTGCAGATGTTCTATATTCTTTATGTGTAATGTTACTATAATTAAATGTAAATTACTATTTTGCCAAAATACAGATAGTCACTTAAAACCAAACCGCATCAGAATCAAATGATCAAAATGTTTAAATTGTCCTCCAAACATTGTTCATGAAATATTCAAACCAAATATTTGCTCTACAAATACTTTCTTGTTAGAAATATTCGCAGAAAAGTTTGAAATTATTTATCATGGCCTTGGGTTTTTAAGTATCAAAAACCAGAAAATGTAACCTTTATCCCATAAAGATGCTGTTTTTCTTTCTGTTTTAAGTTTGGATGCATTTCATCAAGGAGAGAACCTTTTTTCTGCATTTGACCTCCTGATCAGCTGTCAGAGCCGCTCCAAAGAAAACTGATTGAATTTGAGCAAGGGTCAATAAGTTGGGTAACACCAGAATTTGCTGTTTATGGTAATTAAACAGAAATCAAAGTTAAAACTGTGAAACAAATTACTGAAAACTTTTCAATGTGAGTAGATCGGGTTTAAATTTAGCTTATTTAGCATTACTTTTGGAAATGGCTTGTTTATCTTCGTCACATTTTAAACAAAGTTCAAGAAATGGTGGAAGCAGAAACAGCCCTACTAATCCTGAACACATCTTGTTAAACCCCAAAGCCTTTCAGCCAGAATAACTGAGGATACTTGTAATTTTTATAAACTCTGATTAATAGTTTCCTTGAACTCTGGACAAAAACCACAGAGCTCTACATGTAAACCAGTGAAATTATGTAGATTTTCTTTTTAAAACTCATGTCACTGCTGTTCAGAGATAGTCTGCTGGCTGTTTTCTCTACTAAAATGAACAGAGTCATTCTGTGTTTTCATTTGCAGAAAGTCTGTCAACAGTTAAAGTTATACTAAAAACAAAGTAGAGCTTCATATAATTCTAGGGTTTTATTTGGGTATTTGTTCAATTTCTTTTTATACCATGACATAGCTAAAAAAGACTTCACACAAACTGCCCATGTGGGTTAATATATTGCTAATAAAGTGCAAACTGTACTGTCTTTATAATTCATCACTCCACTGAACAAATAAACAGATTTTCAAATAAATTTGGCAAACTGTGATCCATTTCAGGTTTATAGAAAGACATGAAGTGGATCTTTTTATTGATCTTGACTGAAGAAAGATATAATTAAAACAACAGATTTTATGGGATTCTTCTTAAATAAAATTGATTCTATTAAAAATAAAATCTTTGACATACTCCCGAAGATGATTACTTCATCCTCAGCAAGTGAGACAACATTGGAAGTAACTGCAGAACCTGATCTGTGTTTGGACTGTTTTGATCCTGTGAGCTTCCTGAGTTATCAGAAATATTAGCTTCATATAAACCTTCAACTTGTATGTTAGACCCAATCCCAACCAAATTATTTAAGGAAGTGTTCCCTCTGATTACCAGCCCCATTTTAGATATGATTAATCTATCTTTAGTAAATGGATCAGAACCACAGGCTTTTAAGGTAGCTGTAATTAAACCTTTGCTTAAGAAACCTTCACTTGATCGAGATGACTTAATAAATTAGAGACCTATATCCAATCTTCCATTCTTATCTAAAATTCTTGAGAAAATAGTTGCTAATCAATTGTGTGAGCATTTACATAGCAATTACCTGTTTGAAGAGTTTCAGTCAGGTTTCAGAGCTCATCATAGCACTGAAACAGCTCTGCTGAAAGTCACTAATTATATTCGTATGACCTCAGATAATGGACTTGTGTCTGTTCTGGTTCTGTTAGATCTCAGTGTTGCATTTGATCCAGTTGATCATAATATTCTCTTAGAAAGGCTGGAATATGCTGTAGGGATCAGGGGAACAGCGCTAGGCTGGTTTAAATCTGTCTGACAGATTCCAGTTTGTTCATGTAAATGATAAATCATCTTTAAACTCCAAGGTTAATTGTGGAGTACCACAGGGTTCAGTAATTTGGCCAATTATCTTTACTATATATATGCTTCCAATAGGTCAAATTATTAGGCAGCATGGGATACAGTTTCACTGTTACGCTGATGATACTCAGCTTTACTTATCCATAAATCCTGATGAACCCAACCAGTTAGAAAACTACAAGCATGTCTTGAAGATATAAAAACTTGGATGACTTTAAATTTTCTGCTTCTAAATTCAGACAAGACAGAAGTTGTCGTCTTTGGACCGGAGTCTTTAAAAAAGAAACTGCTTAGTCAATCACTTAACCTGGATGGCATTAAATTGACCTCCGGTAATAAAGTAAAAAACCTTGGTGTTAACTTTGACCAGGACATGTCATTTAAATCCCATATTAAACAGGTTTCTAAGATTTCGTTCTTTCACCACCGGAACATTACCAAAATTAGAAATATCCTGTCCAGGAGTGACGCTGAAAAACTAGTCCATGCATTTGTTACTTCAAGGCTGGACTATTGTAATTCTTTACTATCAGGATGTCCACAAAATGCAGTTAAAAGCCTTCAGCTGATTCAAAATGCTGCAGCAAGAGGTCTGATGAAAATTAAAAGGAGAGATCATATTTCTCCTATTTTAGCTTCTCTTCATTGGCTCCCTGTTAAATCCAGAATAGAATTTAAAATTCTCCTCCTCACATATAAAGCCCTTAATGATCTAGCTCCATCATACATCAGAGATCTGATTGTTCCATATGTTCCTAACAGGGCACTTCGTTCTCAGACTGCAGGTTTACTGGTGGTTCCTAGAGTCTCTAGAAGTAGAATGGGAGGTAGATCCTTTAGTTATCAGGCTCCTCTCCTGTGGAACCAGCTCCCGTTTTAGTCCGTGAGGCAGACACCCTGTCTACTTTTAAGGCTACGCTTAAAACTTTCCTTTTTGATAAAGCTTATAGTTAGAGTGGCTTAGGTTATCCTGAGATATCTTCCCTATTTTTTACCTCCGTCTTCTTCCCTCCCTGTTGGTTGGAGTAAGGGGGAGTCAGGTTTAGCCTAAACCGGCTCAGTTATGGTTGAGGTGCAAACACACCCTCCATTTCTGCTACCTGTATGACCCTTTCTCTTTTCCAGTGGTTATAATCAGTCAGACAGAGAGAGGTATCCCAATCCTTGTGGTTTTTAGTATAACAGTGACCATCAGTGGGACCCTTTGTGGGGTTCCTTGAGACGACATTGTTTTAAATAAGCACCGTTTAACTAAATAAACTGAACTGAAACTATCTGTGTAGTTACGCTGCTATAGGCTTAGGCTGCTGGAGGACATAATGACCACTTTCACCCTCTTTGCTACATTCTCACACTACTCTCCAATTTTGCATTATTTGTTGTTATTTCAGTTTTTAACTATATGTTCTCCCTCTTTTCTACACCTGGCCTGACTCTGTGTCTACCTGTGACACCTTTCTGGAGAGGGGAATCGTCCGAGCTTCTACTGGCAACAACTTAATGCTCACCCTCTACCGATGATCCACATGGCCCTGTCTTTTAGTGTTTAACCCTTTCTCTCTCCTAGACATGGCGATTGACTGAGCTTTTATTGTGACTAACTGTATGCACTCTCTTTCAGACTCTAACCTTGAAAACTGGCTCAGAGTTTATCTTTTCTTTCTTTCTAGGTGAAACGACTAAAGGAGCTACATCCATTAACATTTACTTTTTCGTCCCATAGAAAGTACTCCTGGATCAGTGCTTCTTTGTTCTCTTTGTGTCTCTGCTCTGTTCTCTCAAACCGACCACACTGACCCTGGTTCTGCTGGAGGTTTCTTCCTGTTAAAAGGGAGTTTTTCCTCTCCACTGTCGCTACATGCATGCTCAGTATGAGGGATTGCTGCAAAGTCAACGCCAGTGACTGTCCACTGTCTCTACATGCTCATCCAGGAGGAGGGAATGCTGCAAGTCACTGACTGGATGAAAACTGCTGGGTTTCCTTAGACAGAAAAACGTTTTATCCAATTTGAATAAATAACTGAATCTGACTGAACTGTTCAATGATTAGGATTAATTGGAATGTATGAACCTGACTGTTGTGAAGAGCCTTGAGACGACATGTGTTGTAAATTGGCGCTATATAAATAAAACTGAATTGAATTGAATTGAATTTCCACTGATCCAGAGAATGATTCAGCTCCTCGTTATTTTACCAAAGCTCTTTTTGTTATATAACTTCAAAAAAAGAAAAAAGAAACAGGCACCCAATTCACCCTGAGGGATATTTTAAAGTTTTATCAAAACATGAGTCATCATGGCAGCAGAAAAAAGAGACAAAAATAGATACCAAATATGGCTTTAGCAGCATTATCCCTTGGTATTTTTTCCTATGTAAAAAAAAAACCTAAAACATGGAGAATGTTCTGGGCACCAAATGCTCTTGTAGTAAAAGTCATGTTCATCTGGTGGTCAAGCCCATCTAACTGACAGCTGAAGCACATCAAGTTTTAGGTGGACATGAAAATGGCTTTGCTCAGTCTTCCAGGCAAATGAAGAACAGAAACAAATGTGTCAAATCAAACTTGAAGCCCTGAGAGGCAGTAATACTCCCAATGAAACACCAAACTGTTCCAACAAACATGTTGATTAAACCACAGTACCAGAGTTTTTTCAATAATTTTGTGAAACTGATCTTCCAGGGATTTATTTTCATAATAAACAATTAAGCATGGACCATATTTCTGTGTAGAAGAGACATGGTGCAAACCAGGAAGTCCGTCACCCTCAAAGGGGCACAGGGTCATTAGGCTTTGACAGCAACAACACTCACAATATAGCCTATGTACAAAACAATAAGAAATAACAGTTATGTTACTGTTTATGTTAACAAGGACAGTATGGAGAAATTGACAGATTCATGACAAATATAAGCAGCACTTTAGTTTTTATATATCTACCTTCAGTGGAAAATGGTTCTGTTTTCCAAAACAAGGTCTAAATGTCTAAGTGTCTGCACATTGTAGAAATTATGTCCCATTAGAGCAGTGATTCACATACCACTAGGGGTTCTCGTACCCCTAGTGGTATGTGAACACTTTGCAGGGGGTACGTGGAAACATTTAATATTTCATTTCCAAGATGACGGGTAAATATTATCAGTTAGTAGGAATAATTTTGGATGTGTGATGCTTTATTAGGACTCAGGTACAAAATACACCAAGCTTTTATCAACCAAAAAAGCAAAAAAGGCACAATAAAATAACTACAGGTGGGAAAGACTAGAGCGGGGCTGTCATTGCTGTTCACCTGCACGACGCTCCGCTACCAGGAGAGAGACAAAAGTAACAGCTGTTCCCACTCTGCTTCCAGATCTATCAAAGCTTATCAAAGACAAGCATCATCAAAGCTCAGTTAAATGAAGGAAAACAAAGTAAAACAGGCTCACTCAACTAATGTTCAGTGAGCCTGAACATTAATTTTGTTAAGTATGCTGTTGCTGATTTTTTAGATGTAATTGTCTGCTTATTAGGTACTTATTCAAAATAGCTCCCGTTTTTGTTATAACAAAAGCAGGTTTATTGTTTATGTTGTATTTATTTAGATTACTTATTCATTTTCTCCCAAATATTAGGGGTGTATTTATAGATTTAAGTCAGTATTTGTAATTTTGATGATGTGGGGATTGTAGAAAAATCAAAATACATTCATATATGACTATTTAGATTGTAGATTCTCACCAAGGGCAATAAACTATGAATGAACACACATGGGAAAATATATTAAACAAAAAGTGTGAAGTATCGCTAAAGATTTCTATATTTTAGATTCTTCCAAATAGCCACCCTTCGCTCTCTTGGCATTCTCTTCATGAACGTCATGAGGTGGTCGCCTGAAATGGTCTGAAATGGTCTAGAGTCTTGAAAGAACTTCCCAGAGGTTCACTGAGAGACGACCAAAGGTTCATATTTCAGTCATTACAGCAATGGGCGGCTACTTTAAGGAATCTAAAATATAAAACATATTTAAAGTTCTTTTACAATTTTTTGTTTGCCTCATAATTCCATATGTCTTCATTCACTCTTTTGATGCCTTCAGTCAGAATCTACATACTATGTAAATAGTCATAAACATAAAAACATATTATTTTATTATTAAAATACTCATTTTCACCTGAGTTTGTCTTTGCATTTGACTCCATCAACAAACTGAAACATGATAAATAGCATCTATTTGTCTCCTATTCCTCACATCATCTGCTTCCAAATTAATTCAAAACTCCCTTGTTCCAACTTGCAAGAGGCATTTCACCTTGGAGACCTGCTAGGGCCTGGGAGAGATTTACACCGTCTCCCCCACATTTTCAGTGGTCATTGAGAGCTCACCAGATGCCACTGGAACTGTAGTACTTTCCAGTTCATAAGTCCTTGTGTCCTTGGCTACTGATGGTGGTCAGAGGGCCCGATGGCTTGAGTTGTATGGCAGCTGCTGCCTTCTGTGGCTACCAGTGTTAGTGTGTGAATGTGTGCGTGCTCAGTATGAGGGATTGCTGCAAAGTCAACGCCAGTGAAATAACTGAATCTGACTGCACTTATCAATGATTCGGATTAATTGGAATGTATGTACCTGACTTTTGTGAAGTGCCTTGAGACGAATTGGTGCTATATAAATAAACTGAATTGAATTGAATTGTGTATAATGATCACTTACAGTGCCTTGCGAAAGTATTCGGCCCCCTTGAACTTTTCAACCTCTTGCCACATTTCAGGCTTCAAACATAAAGATATAAAATTCACATTTTTTGTGAAGAATCAACAACAAGTGGGACACAATCGTGAAGTGGAACGAAATTTATTGGGTGTCTCAAACCTTTTTAACAAATAAAAAACTGAAAAGTGGGGCGTGCAATATTATTCGGCCCCTTTACTTTCAGTGCAGCAAACTCACTCCAGATGTTCAGTGAGGATCTCTGAATGATCCAATGTTGTCCCAAACGACTGATTATGATAAATAGAATCCACCTGTGTGTAATCAAGTCTCCGTATAAATGCACCTGCTCTGTGATAGTCTCAGGGTTCTGTTTAAAGCGCAGAGAGCATCATGAAGACCAAGGAACACACCAGCCAGGTCCGAGATACTGTTGTGGAGAAGTTTAAAGCCGGATTTGGATACAAAAAGATTTCCCAAGCTTTAAACATCTGAAGGAGCACTGTGCAAGCAATCATATTGAAATGGAAGGAGTATCAGACCACTGCAAATCTACCAAGACCCGGCCGTCTCTCTAAACTTTCATCTCGAACAAGGAGAAGACTGATCAGAGATGCAGCCAAGAAGCTCATGATCATTCTGGATGAACTGCAGAGATCTACATCTGAGGTGGGAGAGTCTGTCCATAGGACAACAATCAGTTGTACACTCCACAAATCTGGCCTTTATCAAAGAGTGGCAAGAAGAAAGCCATTTCTCAAAGATATCTAGAAAAAGTCTCCTTTAAAGTTTGCCACAAGCCACCTGGGAGACACACCAAACATGTGAAGGAAGGTGCTCTGGTCAGATGAAACCAAAATCAAACTGTTTGGCCACAATGGAAAATGATATGTTTGGCGTAAAAACAACACAGCTCATCACCCTGAACACACCATCCCCACTGTCAAACATGGTGGTGGCACCATCATGGTTTGGGCCTGCTTTTCGTCAGCAGGGACTGGGAAGATGGTCAAAATTGATGGGAAGATGGATGGGGCCAAATACAGGACCATTCTGGAAGACAACCTGTTGGAGTCTGCAAGAGACCTGAGACTGGGACGGAGATTTATCTTCCAACAAGACAATGATCCAAAACATAAAGCCAAATCTACAATGGAATGGTTCACAAATAAACGTATCCAGGTGTTGGAATAGCGTCCAGACCTGAATCCAATCGAGAATCTGTGGAAAGAGCTGAAGACTGCTGTTCATGAACGCTCTCCATCCAACCTCACTGAGCTCGAGCTGTTTTAAAAGGAAGAATGGGCAAGAATTTCAGTCTCTCGATGTGCAAAGCTGATAGAGACATACCCCAAGCGACTTGCAGCTCTAACTGCAGCAAAGGGTGGCGCTACAAAGTATTAACGCAAGGGGGCCGAATAATATTGCACACACGACTTTTCAGTTTTTTATTTGTTAATAAAGTTTGACACATCCAATACATTTTATTCCACTTCACGATTGTGTCCCACTTGTTGTTCATTCTTCACAAAACATTTGAATTTTATATCTTTATGTTTGAAGCCTGAAATGTGGCAAGAGGTTGAAAAGTTCAAGGGGGCCTTTCACAAGGCACTGTAAAGTAGTGTAAAGTGCTTTGGAGTCCTCTGACTTGATAAAACACAATACAAGTGATGGCCATTTCCCATTTCAGTGCAAACCCATTCCAGGATGCCCTGCCCTTCACAAAGAAAAGATAACTCTCCCTTTGCCTCCAGCTATACCCGTCACTCCAGGTATGGGAATCTGAACTGAAGGATGTAGGCCATTGCCCCACACTTCCTAACGGTGTTCGTCCATCTCTTAAGATCAACTGACCCACGTTTAACTGCTGTTCACATGGAACCCTTCTGTACGTCAGCCTTCGAAGCTTCTATTACTGACGACTGCGAGGTGTGGGCCATGATGCGCCAATGCCACCCATTTTCAGGGCTAGTTGATTTGGCAGGAGAGTTGTTACACACTCCTTAGCAGATTCTGCCTACCATGGCCTCCGTCCTGCTGTCTATATCAGCTGACATCTTTTCCCAGGTCTAATGAGCGTCAGCATTGGGAACATTTTGATTCATCCCATTAGTTCTGCATCAGCTCTGCTTATTTAAAATGGCCCAATGGGCAGCTTGTATTCCACAGCCCCAACGCCATGCCAGTGAGCTGGGCATCTTACCCATCTAAAGAATAGCTTGAGATCAACTCGGCTATGTTGAAGCCACACATGATATTTTCTCCTCTGCTGAATAAGCTTTCTGTGTTCATATGGTGTGTTTGTGTTATGTAGAAGGCTGTTCAGGAGGAGGAAGAAGATGCTGTAAACCCTCATTTGCAGCCGCTGCCTAACTGTCTCTGCCTCTTTTCCTTGAGATTAAACTATGTGAGGAATACGTGTGTGTGTGTGTGTGTGTGTGTGTGTGTGTGTGTGTGTGTGTGTGTGTGTGTGTATTCGTAAGCCTTGTCATGTGTCAGTGTGTGTTTGTGTGTACCATGATATGTATGCTCAACTGTGTCAGTAAAAAAGCACTTTTAAGCTTCCTGCATGTGTATGTGAAAATAATAATCCCCTTTTTGTGTGTTTGTGATAACTGTGTGTGTTTGTATACAGTATCAGTGTAGTTGTAATGTATGTATATGAGTGTGTGTATTAGTAAGAAAGCTACACCCTTCTCACTGGCAAATGTTGAGGAGAGAAATCCCCAGTATCAAATTTACCCTGAGTGTGTGTGAATTTGTGCAGTCTTAATACAGTGTGTGATAAGACGCTTCATCATATGTATGTGTGTGTGTGTGTGTGTGTGTGTGTGTGTGTGTGTGTGTGTGTGTAAGCTTGTATGTTTGGAACTGATAAACACTGCCGTAGTCTTCCTCTGTGGGAGTCTGAGTTGTAAAATCCTTGTGCTCCAACACTGAAATCCAGGTTTATTATTATGAGAATGCAAAAGAAACATCCAAATGGAATAATCAGATCAGGTGGAAGGGGAGGAGGAGGAGGAGGAGGAGGAGGAGGAAGAAGAGGTGCAGGAACCAACCAACATTTGATTGAATCAAAGAGTTTCTTGCCACTCAGCAGTGCATATTATATAGATATTTAGATTTTACATTAAATAAACAACCAATTTCTACTGGAATATCTGAAACTACATGCAACAGCTGTTAAAATGTGCTTAGTTTGTAAGCTATTGCATGTCTTGCTTGCTATTGCAGGCAATTTGGGAGTTTTAGTGTCTTTATAATGCAATCTTAGGTTTCAACCCCACTCTTCCTTACCTCCCACTGAACATCACCTCATTCCTTCTCCTCCTCTTGATCCCATCACCCTTGGTCCTACTTTCAATTCTCGTTCTTAATCCACCCCTCTTTGTTCTGGATGACCCATCCTTACATCCAATCCATCCATTCCCTTGACCCGTTTCTTCAATAAACCTCCCAACTCATGTCATTGTGGTGTGGTCCTTGCTAGTGAAAACATTGTGACTGTAATCAACGGTTTGTCACAACAAAATAAGATCAGTCTCATATTCAGTTGTATAAATTAACTTCTTAGGCAAATAAAATCTCAACTTATTGAACAAAAAACTTGATGCCTTCAAGGTAGAAAATTATCTTGTGGAGCAAAAAAACACATTTATTCTGTCTTTCTTTTGAGCCCCACTTGGAGGATGAGGTTGTGGTTTGACAAACTCCTGCGGGGAGAAGCGGGGAGGGTGGAGGGTGCGTGAAGGAAGGAAGAGGCAGAGCTTGTAGAATAAAGAGCATGGTGACAGTTTCTGACAGAGATCTGACAGCTGCTGCAGGTTCACATCAGCCATCTGCACCAAAGCAGTTCTGCCGAGTCTGCACACCTCCCATCACATCAAGTCAGCTTTTTACTCACAGATCCCAAAAGTTCAGGATGGGTCCCTCTGTAAGTGTGTGCACCTATATTTATGCGTGTGTGTGTGTGTGTACAGATGGAGAGGTTGTGTCTGTCAGTGTGAGATGTTATTTCATACACTCTTTAGTGTGTGTATGGGTTGGGGGGGTGGGGTGTCTGCAACATATTCAGAAAAGAATCAATGCTTTGTGTGTCAGTAAGGCATTACTTTTCTTTTGTACTTGCGTGGTGTGTGTGTGTGTTAGCTGTCGACCAGGATTTACCCTCACAGAGACTTAATCTGAGTGTCGGCAGGATTCTCTAAAGGTTAGACAGAGGACTGTGTAGGAAACGTTGGTACTGACCTCATTTCCAAAACTCAGCCCTTCCTTAGGTCTGTGATATTGAATTTTTATGGACCATTTGTGTCTATGTGTGTCTCTGGGAAATAGGAAAAAAAAACCTAAAGAAAATACTTCTCGTGAAGTTGATGAAATATCTTTTTTCCTCATTTTGCAGAGAAAAAAGATGAGATTAAAATGCTTTAGGGCAAACCAATTTAACACTGATTTAATTCTTTTGAAATTAGTATCAGATGTTAATATTTTAAGAGACATCTGGACATCTAAAGCTCTGCTCAGGAAGTCAGAACGTGGATGTAATTTGACATGTTATCCATCTAAGAATATCAATTTTTGACCAAAACCTCTTTCCCTTCTGACCAGTGAGAAAATACAGAATAATGCAACATTTATTTTAAATAGCTTGGTTGGTTGGACTCCGGCAGGGCTGCCCTTTGTCACCGGTCCTGTTCATAACTTTTATGTATAATAATCAACACATATGGTGATATATAAAAGTTGTTTGTAAAAGATAATAGACAATCAGTTGCTTAAGATAACAAACATTGTTTAAACAAAACTAATAAAAAACATTGAAAAGGCTTAGTGCGATTAGCAGGATTATGTAATAATCAGAAAATCAGAAGTTATCTTTTATTGTCTAATTGTCACAACTACAAATGGTGACTCTGTGCAGGCAGGTCAAGCTTTTTGTTAGTCAGAGTATAATCCAATAAAATATGAATTCCAGACAACTGTAAAAGGAAACAAATTACCTACAGTGGGACTTCATACACATCCAGGGAGAATTATGAATCGGAAAACTGTAGGGAAGTACCTAAACCATAAGCATACAGTTTAGTAATGTAACCAGTGCAATAAGAAGCCAAAATAGAGGTAAAAACTACCAGAAGCAGCTTCAAAAAATGATGGACAGTGGTGACAGGTTTTCAGAATCTCTGACTTCATCCACTAGCAGGCAATTTGTTCAAAAGTGAACAGCAGTGATCAGATCAGTTTTTTAATATGGGCAACATTGACAGCAATAGAAAAGGGAATCAAGACTGAGTTACACAGTCTTTCACATGTTAAAACAGCTTCACAGAAAAAACAGTGTATTTACTTATACTATAAATATACCGCGTAATCAGTCTGTATCGTGTGTAAGTTTCATTTTGTGAATCGAATCACAGAATAAATGAAGCCTCTTGATGATTTTCCATATTTACTGAAGTGCACTTGCACATGGCAGTTTAACTTTTCCTGTTGAACAGAGTGATGTCATTCAAGTAAGGATTTATCTCTTAACCAAAAAGCAGCTTTTGTTTGAACCTTGACTGTTAAGTA
Source organism: Girardinichthys multiradiatus (assembly GCF_021462225.1). NCBI lineage: Eukaryota > Metazoa > Chordata > Actinopteri > Cyprinodontiformes > Goodeidae > Girardinichthys > Girardinichthys multiradiatus. Next base: position 44,840,484 of record NC_061796.1, on the reverse strand, counting down.
CCCTTCATGTGTCCGTAGCTTTGAAGGGAAGCCAAATGGCTCAGCTCCACTGATCTCATCCACTCTCAAAACACTGAATATTAAAACACGTAATGCATGCAGTTTCTCCACTCTTGCACTTTCCCCCCTGTAATTCTTTGTCGTGCACTGGTGCCTAATGTGCTGATTTGGATTTGGGGTGTCAGCCAGGCTGCCCTCAGGCAGTTTTACCCTCCGCGACCCAGTTCTGCTTCGGCTTCTGCTTCCCCCTGTCAGCCTGATGGCGTGACGACCATGGAGCAATCAGGTGGCTTCATGTACTGAACCGCAGCACTGAGGCCTCAAATTGTTCTCCTACAAAGTGCTTCTTGATTTTACTATAGGGAAGAACATAGACTTCACTTGGAATTAAACATCTAAGAGGGCAATTAAAATTATGGAACTGCCAACAAAAAGGTATTATTAGTTATGAAAATGTTTCATTAAAAAATAATGAGGCAGATCTTTACTTCCAGCACAAGCCTTCATTGTCATTATTACATCAATTCTACACAAATAACCAGCAGCTGACTTTTTATGTATTTTACAGAACAAACAAAAATATTTTGCAACATATAGTGTTTTTGTCACAGAGCAAGCAACCAAAATGTTGCGTTCTTAATGAAGTAACAGTTTGTTTGAGATGACGTCCTTTACCCCCTGAAGGTTAAGAATAGTTATCTTTAAAAATAATCCAGAAACTAATAAAACAGAAAAGATTTGCATTGTTTGCAAATATTACCCTGCATGGAAGGATGCTGGCCATTTCAACAGCAGTTTGCCTATGACTTTGTTTTAGTGAAGTACCAGAATAGCAAGATAAAAACTGGCACAAATCCAGCTTCTATAAATAAATGCACTGTCACCTGAAGAACAAGTTGAAGGCCTTATCAAATATTCAGCTATGCAATGAATTTGTTAAATCTGCAGTTTTCTATCTAGACCTTTCTTAAAGTAGACCTTTTTTATTTTGTTTATGCTTAGTCCAAACACCATCACTGTAGCAATATTCTGTGAACAACTTCAAGCTTCAGCTCCAAAAAGGGTTTTATTTATGGCATAAGAATCAGAATCAGAATCAGCTTTATTGCCAAGTTCTACATACAAACAAGGAATTTGACTCGGGTACACTTTGATCTCTGGGTTTTCTTTCTTTTTTTTTTTTTTTTTAATACGTTATAAGATATATTTAGGCATTTATCTTTATGTCCTTAAATACATATATACAAATATACACATATACCATTTCCACAGTCTTGAGCGGGTTGAGCTTGTTGAGTTCAAGATACTGGTGTACAAAATAAAGTGTACATTTTAAAACAATCACTGTCATGTTTTTAGTTAAGTTTAGGTGAAAGAAGTTGACAGTTTGTGTATGTATTTAGGGATCTTTTTCTGCACTCCATCCATCCAATCAGTGTATTGCGTATTATAAATTTACCTTTGCAGGATTGTGGGAAGGCTGGTGCCCATCAACAGTGACCAATGTTTTATCTAGAGTTTTAAAAAAATCCAGACGAGCAATAAAACCTGTTATTTTCCAAACAGCCTGCCTGCTGCCTGATCTTGGCTTTAATTAAAATAGATTCCTGGAACCTTTCTGTTTACATCATGATTGGCTGATTTCATGTTTGATTTAATGAGCAGTTACGAACATTTAACTAATGAGACCAGTGAGTGTGCTTTGGCCTGTTGATTTGAGAGAAAAGTATTTGAAATTTGTGTACTCTCTTTTTCCATTGCCATGGACCATTTATTTAAATCAGCCTTAAAACGTATGGCAACGTGAAGGAAACTCCACTATACCTTCATTCTAGCAGATGGCATTACTCCTTTACTCTGTTTAAGACACCTAGCTAATAAATATATTTTTTTGTATCAACTGATAACTAATAGACAATGAGCAGCTTTAGAGTTACACCGTTGATTAATTCCTTCCATTATTCCTTAAGTTGTACTGGATCCATAAGCAGGAAAGGTTTTTTTACCAACCTGCTTCTGGCAAGTGTTGCTGCTTTACAACGATTCATTTACAATAACTACTAAACACTGATTAACACACTTATTTTTCTTTTATTATCATTAGGTAAACTCATATCACATACAGAACATGTTTTTATTAACAATTGTATTTATTAGAATAAAACAAACAAACAGATAATCACTCCAGAAGTACAGGGAATTAATACCTTGACTGTCTAATTATAAGCAAATATTTATGTAAGGTAGAAGATGTGTATGTCAGGATATGTCGCCACCGAGAAGGTACGGGAGGGCGCCTCTAACTATTCTATGGAGTGTCCATCCGCCATGACCTCCTCGCGGTTGTCTTCCCCGGAGTTGGTGGGCGGTTACCCAGCGCCCTCTGCTGGTCTCCGGTCGTCGGTGCGGCCTCCTGCTCCGCCATGGGTTCAGGCCGGGTTGCAGGAGATTAAGAAAGAACTCATGAAGTCACGTTGCCTTGAGTGTGTTCCTCACCTGATTAGCAATCCTCAGGATCTGGCTGATGTGCACACCATTTTACTATCTGAGTTTCTGGAAGAGGGATGGCTAGACGCTCCAGCTCCACTCTCCGCTGGAGGTCCCTTTGACAGTAATGGCAGCACAAGGTTTCAAGGAAACTGCAGCCAAGCCGCTGGACTCGCAGCATGCAGCCGGGTCTACAGAGCCTCAGCCGGCCGCCGCCGGGTCTACAGAGCCTCAGCCGGGCGTCGCCGGGTCTACAGAGCCTCAGCCGGGCGTCGCCGGGTCTACAGAGCCTCAGCCGGCCGTCGCCGGGTCTACAGAGCCTCAGCCGGGCGTCGCCGGGTCTACAGAGCCTCGTCACGACACGGAGGAGCCCGTGGTCGGGTTGCCTTCACGACTTGGGCCAGAGCACCTGGTCAGTTTCCTCTGGGGGGTGCTACTGGAAATACTGACTGACTATGTTCCAGGCACCACTGACCTTTTGCCTGACACACCAGAGCCTGACTCTTTGCCTGACACACCAGAGCCTGACTCTTTGCCTGACACACCAGAGCCTGACTCTGTGATGACTGAATTTTTGACTGACCGTATGCCTGACCATGCACCTGATGATTCTAAGCCTGGGTCCACGCCGGACACCAGGGCCAAGTCTTCAGGGTTTCTGCCTGGGTCCAAGCCAGACGCCAGGTTCAAGTCTCTGAGGATCTCACCACGTCGTAGATTGCCTGACTCCTTGCTTTGTGGATTTGCCTGGCATCTCCACTGCCGGACTCCAGGCAGCCTGCATCCTCGCTGCAGGCCTCCGAGGTGCCTGCTTCCTCGCCGCTGGCCTCCGAGGTGCCTGCCTCTTCGTTGGCTCCTCCGCTGCAGGCCTCCGGATCATCGGCTCCTTCATCGCTGGCGTCGCCGCCGCCTGCATCTCCGTCGCTGCAGGCCTCCAGACCATCGACCACTTCGCTGGCTACTTCGTCGCTGCCGGCCCCCTGATCATCGGCCTCCTGGATTTTTGTTCTCGTCCCTGGAGATTATGGACTTTGGTTTTGTTTTTGTTTATTGGGAGTTACTTTTGTTTTGGACTTTGGTCCGACCCAAAATCCTCCCTCGACAGTGTAGACAGTGGAGTAGACAATGGCAGGACATAAAGAGGACCAGAGCTTCAGGGACTGCATCCAAACCTGGAATTTTGGTCTCTCCTCCTGCAGAACAGTCTGCATAAAACTATGAAAAATTAAAAATATTAAAGAGTTCACACTCCACTAAGTTAGGTTTACATGAAAATCCAGTCTCATAAAAACGTGTATTTTATATGTAAATGGAAAATTTCAAAACGGGACCTGGTCTTTCCAAAACCTGGGGCAATTTTCCTGGTCCTCACTTTTTTATTGCTGTTCTTGGGTTAGGGGTGAGTTTTAGGTAAGGACTAAGGTGTGAATTGAGTTTAGGTTAGGGTTAGGCATGCAATGGTAATGGTTAGGGTTAAGGGTAGGGTTAGGGTGAGGCAATAGAAATGAATGAAAATGAATGGAAGTAAATGAAAAGCCCTCATGAAGATAGTAAAACATGGATGTTTGTGTGTGTGTGTGTGTGTGTGTGTGTGTGTGTGTGTGTGTTGTGGTAGTATGACAGTTGTGGCAGAATCCAGAGGTTTCATATGGTTTTGTTACTGAAGTATGGAGGGCGGGTGCTGATGTGTTCAGGGAACCCTGGGTGTCAGTATCAGCCAGTCTGTCTGCTGCAAAGATGAAAGACTGACTTCTGATAAAACAGACTGGCTGAGTGTGAGAGCGCACGTACACACACACACACACACACACACTCATATATATACATGTGCTTATTGAAAGGTGCCTGATGAGACATTTTTACCTTAAATTTAAGTTTGAGTCTTAACCTAAGCTAACATAACACAAGTACTGATCTCTCCACACTGATCAAAGTGTTTCTCATGAGGACAAAATAGCTAGATAGGCAGTAATAATTCTGCTTTCTAAAAATTAGAATCAAACATATCCAAGGGTAACATCATTAAAGTTTAAAAGAATATACAAAACTCTAAATTTGAAATGTTTTAAGAAATTATGATCAACACAGAATTTATTGCCTTTGTTTTTATGTAATTTTGCATATGTATTACTTCCAAAACACAAAGATAAACATTTTCTCAATAAGCTTACGAACATTTAATCCAGCTGCAGTTGTATTTCCTTCAAAACATATTTAAAAGTATTAGGAATAACCTTTATTAATATGCTCATAGCTGTTTTTCCCATTTATACTTTAGTGAAATAAAATATAAGTTCTAATGTTTCCCTTTTGTTACAATAGAATAAGAATGCTCATAGACATACAGTACAAGGATAAATGGCCCAAGGATTGTCATAAATGACCTGAGGCTGGGGCACTGGGGTTGATAGTGGAGCAGCCGGTATAACTGGTTTGATTAAAAAGCCACAGCACACTTAGATTAAGTATGGACACCCACTACTATACAATCTAACAGATGGACACCACAATGGTGACACATAAGTCTACTGATAATCATTGAGGGAGGGAACATCCATTGCATTGGAGTGCCAGATATAAAAACTATATGTGACATTCTATCGAGGCTCTTCGTCATCTTTACACAGACTGCGACGGTCCGAGACGGGAGACTCAGTGATGATCTCTGTAATCATTCCTCTGCCTTAACTTAGATTAAAAAGGGCTAAGAGTTAGAAACTGTTTGAGAGTCGTTCCTTTAAGAGTCAGTGTTAGATAGAGTGTGTGATCGCATCTGGGGTTCAAGTACCGGAGGAGCTCCGACGCCTCTGACCGCCAACAGGGTGCGGTAGCTCGGACAAAAGATAAGCCCTGACTGATTTAGATTATACTTTTTGTTTTGTTTTATTTAGCATTTTTGTCGCTGCACTTTATTTGTATGTCGATTATGTGCCTATCTGGATAAATACAGTTGATAATACATTGCAGGAGAAACATGGAGCTGACTGGAAAGTAGGAGGTTACTCTAAATAATATTCTTTCTATTGTGAGGGCAAAAAATTGCTTCATCAAAGATACCAGAATGAATTAGAATAATTAGAGAGGGCAGTTCCTCCAGTAGTCCTGGTTTAGGTAAGCTAAATAAAAGTCAACAATCTACAAAGTGCTTTTAATGTGTCTCTTATAAACCATTTTCATGATTCTGGAGTGTGAGTGTGTTGGGTGTACTTCTGTGGCTGTTATTTGAACTGCAGGTTTCCACTAAGTCGCTATGGCAGGGAAGGCTGCAGTGTTCACACCTGGCTACGATCACCTCATCAGGCTGCTGAGAAATAAAGGGAGGTGCTGGATGACTACTTCACACCTGATGTTTTAGCATATTGGTATGATGAAGCCTCCTTTTGTGCAAATGCATTTGAGAAGTTAACCCTGTGTGTCGTATGTCCTTCCCAGGTCTTCTCTCCTTCCCGAATGCAAGATCTTAAGAAGTCTTGCTTCTTGAGTTCCTTCCTCCTCTGGGAAAACTTACTTGTTTTAACTGTGTTAGCAGAAAGGAAGCAATCATTTTTATTTGACATAGAGTATCTGTTTTAATTGAAATATGTTTAAAGGAAGATAAAATTACTTAGTTTAAAGAAGCCTAAAATGTTTTCCTTGAAGAAGCAGCAAAGTCTAAGTGACTAACACATGATTTCTCAATATAACGAATTGTTGCAAAATTACTTGACTTGATTCAGTCTATTGTCATGCATTTGTTGTGAATCAGCACAATATAATATAGAAGTAAACTGAATAGAACTGAATGCCCAAACCTGTAAAAGTCTACAATAGAAGTATCAAACACTTTACAAAATAAATTTTTTCAGCTAAGCTGGGTTTTTTTATCTGTAGTAGTATGCTTATTCTGTTGTGCAAACCATTTAAACCATTTAGATATAAATACATAGATTCAACACCTACAATCTACACAGTAAAGCACAATGGTGGCACCTCCATGGAGTATTCTACTGCACTTTAAAAAAAAGGAAAAGCGAGTAGAGCTTAAATTTCCAAGGCAACAAACTTATTTTTAAATTTAGGACTTAACCACTATAGTTTTGCTGTTGATTTTGTCAAACATTGATTTCTACATTTTATCACTCAACCAAAAGTTGTAGAGACCTAACAGATTAGACAGTAAGAACTTTAAAGCTGTAAGAACTCCTGAATTAACCCATCCCTTTTTTCAGGGAGTAGTGGGCTGCACACACCAGTGGCACCCAGGAAGCCTTCTGTGGTTAAGGGTCTTGCTCAGGGACCCAGAGTGATAGTCTGTTTTGAACCAGCAACCATTGCAGCCTCTCCAGAACACAAATGCCCTACTCACTAACCACTAGGCCAACATCTAACAGTTAAACGTTCTGGTAACTGAACTATGAGTCGTAGGGACCTAAATAAAAAGGAAACTTTATTGCTATTGTACCGAAAGTGCAACAACATTTCGTTTGGCGGTATTTCTTTAGCAGTATTTTTATTGGTAAAACTGAACATTACAACAACACTCAGCCACTGACTCAAAGCCAACTCTAAAAGTTCGTTTTCCCGCAATTCACAACAAACGTACGAAAATTAGCGGAACTTTCAACCATAGCAATGTTCTACAACTTAGAGATATAAGTACTGACAACTCACCAAATAATACTAAAGATTAAAACTTTCTTTGTTCACTGGAGATATTGTCCCTAATATGTCACACTTAGTTTTTCAGGTTTTCACAACCTCATCCCCAAAAAAGGAAGTTGGTTTTCTTACAGAGCGGAAACCATTGTGAGCTCGCAGATATAGCCTTAAGGAAAGGGAGAAATCCTGTCAGCTCCAAGGAATCAAATGTAAATGATTTCCTATTGTATGCTCTGCCTTAATTTCAGTTTTGTACATGTGTATCCATGCAGCGTTGTAAAAGAAAGGTCTTTGCTTTTTTGTCACACTTAAATGTTTTAGATCATCAAACAAATTTTAGAACATAACCTGAAGAAATACAAAAAAATCATTTGATTCTGAAGTGTTTGTGATAACTGGCAATCAGTGTTTTACAGTTGCATAATTGATTTAATTCAATCACACTGGAGTCAAGCAACAGCATTTCAATCCTATAAGACTCACAAATAGAAAACACAAAGAAAGGCTATTAGAAGTTTATTTTTTATATACATTTATTTGGCGCTCAGACCCCAGGGGAAGACCTGAATGCTGCGAATGATGAGGGCTTGAATGAGTATTTTTAGGATTAAATTAGAGCTGTCATCCCCCCGGGAGCCGACCGGTGGTGGAGTGGAGGCTTGAAGGATCGGGTTGTTGTGAGTCCAGAAGAAGGAAATGGGAAGGAGGTGGGTCAAAGCTCAGCAGAAGAGTGAGAGAACCTTGCCGATGAGGATCTTTAAAGCGAAGCCTTGGTGATGATTGGCTGAAGAGAAGGTGCGAACTTGACGCTGATTGGATGGCTGGAGACGCATGGAGGAGCCATTGGACCGGCTGAGGTAGGAGAGAGTCTTCCGGATTGAATTTTTGTCAAAACTTCATTTGAACTGGATTATAGTCTTGACTTTGACTAGGCTACTGGACCTGATGGAGTGCTTTGCATCATTATCCTGCTGCATAATCCAAACGCGCTTTAGCTTAGGGTCAAAAACTGATCAGACATTCTTCTTCAGCATTTTCTGCTAAGAAAAATGTCCCTGGGTGGACAGGCGTGGTAAGGCGTATTCGTCACTTGTCACCTGTTTTCACTGTTGCACTCGGTGGATTGTTCGGTGTGTGAAGGCTCTCTCGTTTGATCTGATTTCTCTCTACTGTGATACTTCTTAGCACGTTAGAACACATACTTTCTGTTGCTGCTTTTAACGTTTGGGGACTCCCCGTGTTTTACGTGGTTTTTTCTATTACTGGTAAAGGGTCGCTAGCTTAGTGTTAGCTTTAGCTCCACCATGACTACCCGTTCTGCTGTTTCTCTCTCTGAGTCTCCTCCTCTCTCCTGCTCTCTCTGTCAGATGTTCAGTTACTCCTCTGCCTCCTTTAGTGATAATGGTATGTGTAATAAATGTAGCATTTTTGTAGCTTTGGAGGCGAGGGTGTCGGAATTGGAGGCCCAGCTCCGCGCTGTTGAAAAACCAGCAGATAGCCTAGGCCCCTTAGCCAGTGCGGAGCCACCAAGGGTAGCTCCCCGTAGCAGTCCTTCAGCAGAGCCTGCGCAGCTGGGGCCTCAGGCCGACTGGGTGACGGTACGTAGAAAGCATAGTCCTAGATCCGAGCCCATAGGTCACCACCAACCCGTCTGCGTTTATAACAGATTTTCCCCGCTCAGCTACACACCCGCTGAGAAGCCATCTCTGGTAATTGGCAGCTCCATAGTCAGAAACGTGTCCCTAGAGACACCAGCGACCATAGTCAAATGTTTGCCAGGGGCCAGAACGGGCGACATCAAATCCTACCTGAAACTGCTGGCTAAGGATAAGCATAAATACAGTAAGATTGTTATTCACGCTGCCAGTAATGACACCCGGTTATGTCAATCGGAGGTCACTAAAGTCAGTGTTGCTTCGGTGTGTAAGTTTGCCAAAACAATGTCGGACTTCATCATTTTCTCTGGTCCCCTCCCCGATTTAACCAGTGACGACATGTTTAGCCGCATGCTGTAATTCAACTGCTGGCGGTCTAGGTGGTGTCCAGAAAACGATGTGGGCTACATTGATAATTGGCGAACATTTTGGGGAAAATCTGGTCTGATCCAGAGAGATGGCATCCATCCCACTTTGGATGGAGCTGCTCTTCTTTCTAGGAATCTGGCCGAATTTATTAGTTCTCCTAACCTCTGACAACCCAGGGTTCAGACCAGGAAGCAGAATCGTAGTTTAACACTCCTCTCTGCAGCTTTTGTACAGCTACCCACCCATTACCCAAATTAAGACAGTGTCTCACCCACGGCCAAAATTGAATAGATTAAAAAATAATCTAAAATGAGGAAATCAGGAAAATCTAATAAAAATAAACACAACTCAGACTAAAAAGAAAAATAAAACAATAAAATGTGGCTTACTGAACATAAGATATCTCTTTTCAAAGACTTTGCTAGTTAATGACTTGATTTGTGACAATAAGATTGATTTATTTTGCCTCACAGAAAGCTGGCTGCAGCAAGAGGATTATGTTACTATAAATGAGTCAACTCCTACTAATTATTTAAATTTTCACATTCCTCAAAATACTGGGCGAGGAGGAGGAGTAGCAGCCATCTTTCAGTCCAATTTATTGATTAGTCCCAGTTCATTCAATAGCTACAACTCTCTTGAATATTTAATCCTTAGTTTTCCTCACCCAAATTGCAAAGCACTAAAACCACTTCTGTTTGTTGTTTTGTACCGTCCACCAGGTCCTTACTCTCAATTTGTAGATCAGTTTTCAGACCTTTTATCTGATTTAGTGTCAAATACAGATAAGGTTATTATAGTGGGGGATTTTAACATTCATGTTGACACTGAAAGTGATAGCTTAAATATAGCCTTTAATGCTATCTTAGACTCAATTGGCTTTGCTCAAAACATTAACAAACCTACCCACCTTTGTCTTCATTCTCTGGACCGTGTGCTGACATATGGTACTGAGTGTAAAGACATAACAATATTTTCTCATAACACTGTCCTGTCTGACCATTATTTAATAACCTTTGAGTTTACTTTAACCGAGTACATCACACCTGAAAGATAATTTCATTATAGTAGATTATTATCAGACAATGCTGTAACAACCTTTAAAGAATCTGTTCCACTTTTGATTTCCTCATTATCACAGAAAAACACAGTGGAGGGCAATAATTTTGTTTCTTCCCCTTCACAAATTGATTCTGTTGTTCATAGTGTTACTTCATCATTGCGTCATCAATGCAGCCCCCTTGAAAAAGAAGGTAATTATTCATAGGAGGCCAGCTCCATGGTTTAATTCAGAGCTGCATACTTTAAAGCACAATGTTAGAAAATTGGAGAGAAAATGGCGCTCTACAGACCTAGAAGATTCCTACTTAATCTGGAAAAATAGCCTACTGTTGTATAAAAAGACACTTCACCAAGCTAGAACAGCTTATTTCTCATCATTAATAGAAGAGAACAAGAATAATCCTAAGATTCTCTTTAGTACAGTTGCTAAACTTACACAGAGTCATAGCTCTGTTGAGCCACCCATTCCTATAGCTCTCAGCAGTCATGATTTTATGGGATTCTTTTTAAATAACACTGATTCTATTAAAACCAAAATCATTGGCATTCTGCCAAAGATGATTACTTCATCCTCAGCAAGCAAGTCAACATTGGAAGTAAATGTAGAACCTGATCTGTGTTTGGACTGTTTTGATCCTGTGAGCTTCCTGAGTTATCAGGAATATTAGCTTAATCTAAACCTTCCACTTGTATGTTAGACCCAATCCCAACCAAATTATTTAAGGAAGTGTTCCCTCTGATTACCAGCCCCATTTTAGGTATGATTAACCTATCCTTAGTAAATGGATATGTACCACAGGCTTTTAAGGTAGCTGTAATTAAACCTTTACTTAAGAAACCTTTGCTTGATCGAGATGACTTGGAAAAATTACAGACCTATATCCAATCTTCCATTCTTATCTAAAATTCTTGAGAAAACAGTTGTTAATCGAATCTGTGAGCATTTACACAGCAATGACCTGTTTGAAGAGTTTCAGTCAGGCTTCAGAGCTCATCATAGCACTGAAACAGCTCTGCTGAAAGTCACTAATGATATTCGTATGGCCTCAGATAATGGACTTGTGTCTGTACTTGTCCTCTTAGATCTCATTGCTGCATTTCATACAGTCTACCATAATATTCTCTTAAAAAGGCTGGAATATGCTGTAGGGATCAGGGGAACAGCGCTAGGCTGGTTTAAATCTTATCTGTCTGACAGATTCCAGTTTGTTCATGTAAATGATAAATCATCTTTAAACTCCGGGGTTAATTGTGGAGTACCACAAGGTTCAGTACTTGGGCCAATTCTCTTTACTATATATATGCTTCCAATAGGTAAAATTATCAGGCAGCATAGGATAAATTTTCACTATTATGCTGATGACACTCAGCTTTACTTATCCAAGAATCCTGATGAGCCCAACGAGTTAGACTACAAGCATGTCTTGAAGACATATAAACTTGGATGACTTTAAATTTTTTGCTTCTAAATTCAGACAAGACAGAAGTTGTCGTCTTTGGACCGGAGTCTTTAAAAAAGAAACTGCTTAGTCAATCACTTAACCTGGATGGCATTAAATTGACCTCCGATAATAAAGTAAAAAACCTTGGTGTTACTTTTGACCAGGGCATGTCATTTAAATCCTATATTTCACAGGTTTCTAAGATTTCGTTCTTTCACCACCGGAACATTGCCAAAATTAGAAATATCCTGTCCAGGAGTGACGCTGAAAAACTAGTCCATGCATTTGTTACTTCAAGGCTGGACTATTGTAATTCTTTACTATCAGGATGTCCACAAACTGCAGTTAAAAGCCTTCAGCTGATTCAAAATGCTGCAGAAAGAGTTCTGATAAAAATTAAAAAGAGAGATCATATTTCTCCTATTTTAGCTTCCCTTCATTGGCTAGTGTTAAATCCAGAATATAATTAAAAATTATCCTCCTCACATATAAAGCCCTTAATGATTTAGCTCCATCATACATCAGAGATCTGATTGTTCCATATGTTCCTAACAGGGCACTTCGTTCTCAGACAGCAGGTTTGCTGGTGGTTCCTAGAGTCTCTAGAAGTAGAATGGGAGGCAGATCCTTTAGTTATCAGGCTCCTCTCTTGTGGAACCAGGTTTTGGTCCATGAGGCAGACTTAAAACTTTCCATTTTGATAAAGCTTATAGTTAGAGTGGCTTAGTTTATCAGGGAGGGAGCCTTCCTCCCTCCCTGTTGGTTGGAGTAAGGGGGAGTCAAGTTTAGCCTAAACCGGTTCAGTTATGGTTGAGGTGCAAACACACCCACCATTTCTGCTACCTGTATGACCCCTTCTCTTTTCCAATGGTTATAATCAGTCTGACAGAGGGAGGTATAACAATCCTTGTGGTTTTTAGTATAACAATGACCATCAGTGGGACCCTTTGTGGGGTTCCTTAAGACAACATTGTTGTAAATAAGCGCCATTTAACTAAATAATCTGAACTGAAACTATCTGTGTAGTTATGCTGCTATAGGCTTAGGCTGCTGGAGGACATAATGACCACTTTCACCCTCTTCGCTATATTCTCACACTACTCTCCAATTTTGCATTATTTGCTGTTATTTCAGCTTTTAACCTTGTTCTCTCTTTTCTCTTCCTAGAAGCTGCACCTGGCCTGGCTCTGTGTCTACCTGTGACACCTTTCTGGAGAGGGGAATCATCCGAACTTCTACTGGCAACAACTTAATGTTCACCCTCTACCGATAATCAACATAGCCCTATCTTTTAGTGTTTAACCCTTTCTCTCTCCTAGACATGGCGATTGACTGAGCTTAACTGTAACAAACTCTATGTGCTCTCTTTCAGACTCTAACCTTGAAAACTGGCTCAGAGTTTATTTGTTCTTTCTTTCTAGATGAAACAACTAAAGGAGTTACATCCATTAACGTTTGCTTTTCCTTCCCATAGAAAGTACTCCTGTATCAGTGCTTCTTTGTTCTCTTTGTGTCTCTGCTCTGTTCTGTAAAACCCCCAGTCGGTCGTGACAGATGGCCGCTCACACTGAGCCTGGTTCAGGTTCTGCTGGAGGTTTCTTCCTGTTAAAAGGGAGTTTTTCCTCTCCACTGTCGCTACATGCATGCTCAGTAAGAGGAATTGCTGCAAAGTCAATGCCAGTGACTGTCCACTGTCTCTACATGCTCATCCAGGAGGAGGGAATGCTGCAAGTCACTGAGTGGATGCAAACTGCTGGTTTTCCTTAGATAGAAAAACTTTTTATCCAATTTGAATAAATAACTGAATATGACTGCACTGTTCAATGGTTACGATTGGAATGTATGAACCTGACTGTTTTGAAGTGCCTTGAGACGACATGTGTTGTGAATTGGCGCTATATAAATGAACTGAATTGAATTGCTAGACAGCCGATTTTATGTTTGCATTATTATCAGAATCAGAATCAGCTTTATTGCCAAGTTTGTACATACAAACATACAAACAAGGAATTTGACTCCGGTACACTTTGCTCTTTGGTTTGTTTTTGTATTACACAATATACATATTTACAATGTACAATATAGACATATATAAATAAAAAGGTGCATTTGCAACATCTGTATGCTGTTGTTTTGTACTCTATTGAATGTTCATCAGAGAAACAGCCTGGGGGAAGAAACTGTCTCTGTGGCGGCTGGTTTTAGTGAACAGTGCTCTGTAGCGGCGGTCTGAAGGTAAAACTCTGAACAGTTTATGTGCAGGGTGTGTGGGGTCTGCAGAGATTTTAGCAGCTCTTTTCCTGACCCTAGACCTGTATAAGTCCTGGATGGAGGGAAGGTCAGCCCTGATTATTCTCTCTGCAGACCTGATTATTCGTTGCAGTCTGGACCTGTCCTGTTTTGTGGTTGAGCCAAACCACACTGAGATGGATGAAGGCAGGACAGACTGCATGATATTATGACAGGTATTGCAGGTCCTGAAGCAAGAAAGTGGTCTTCTGGATGAAGACATCAGTAATGGATCATCAGTGAGCTCTTGAATTTAACTTGGCAGGCCTGCCAATGCTGGAAAGGTTCATCACTGGTCCATGTTTTTCTCCATCTGTGGATAATGGCTGGTGGATAATGGCTCTCAATAGTTCACTGGAGTCCCAACGGTGTAGAAATGGCTTCCTACCCCAAACTAACAGATGCTAGTGACTCTGTCTTCATCGGATCTTTAATGTCTTTAGATAAAGTGATGATGTGTTGTTATTTAGATAATTTATCCTGCTTCATGTTGTCATACAGGTTTTATTTAAGGGCATTTTTGATTGTACAGGTGTAGCAGAAATCACAATTAATTCATGACTTAACAAGGTAGATGATTACTTTTTTTACCTGGATAAATAAAATTATCATTTCAAAACCATGTTTTGTATTCATTTGGGTAATCTCTGTCTGGTATAAACAGTTTAGATATTCTAAAACATTTAAAATGTGACAAAAGCAAAAACAGAAGAAATTTGCAATGACAGCAAAACTAGTTCGAATCCATCCTTGTTTTCTTATAAAGGCAAGCAGTTTGTTTCTTCAGACATGAAGGCAACATGTAAAACTTCCAGCAGAAAGGAGGAAAGGAGTACATGACAGAAAGGCCTTCTGATATTGTGTTAATGATTATGTATTTATGCTGTTTATGTGTTTGAAGAGGGCTCAGTTTGTGTTACAGTTGATGAGCTGTTTGCATGTGTGTATGTATGAGTGAGTGTGTGTGTGTCCTTGGTGCCATTGGTGCTGCACACAGGGTCAGTTTTCAGCCCCTGTGGCCTGCATAAATGTTTTCAGCCCAGTGCATCACCGTGACAACAGGTATTAGGGTATAATTTAAGCGGGAAGCTTAATGGAGCTTGAGTAACGAGGCCCAGAGCTGGTGTCCTGCCTGTCTCTCTCATCATGTCAGCTGAGCCGTTGGACTTTGTGGCTCCATCACCCTCAGACACCCACAGCTTCTTCATAACGTGAATAAAACTTTTCTGTTCTTCCACCTGACTGCCTCAGAACAATAGGGCAAATTTTAACTCACACGCGGTATGGAAACAAGACCAGGGAGGGCAATTTTTTATGCGATTAGTGCTGTGTAATGGTGATGAGGGAGTGTAGTCATTATAATCTTAGACAAGGAGATCCTGGTGGGTTTCAAAAAAAGCACAAAAGAACAGACAAAATAATTTGCAAAGTAGTGTGTATCTTTTAATTCTCCAAATACAGGAGTGTGATTATTAAAATGATGGAAGTGAAATCCTTAAATCTCTAAGCCAAAATGATGAGACATTAAATGTAGTTAGAGCTGAATAACAGAAGCTTAAAAAAGGCTTTTTCAAGTCCTGTTTTTGCTCCCATTTTTTTGCCTGATTTTACATGCAAAAAATAAATGATTTATCAGGCTTGTAAACATCACAGAAGCACAGTAAATGGCATCCACAGAAGAAAACACTTGTACCATTAAATTTGCATAAGTGACCTTACAGAAGCACATGACTTTATCTGAAAAAGGAAATTTACACATACTTCCATCTTCAGTGTTGAACGTTCCAAACTAATTTTATTAAACCGTAACATTTACATTTTTTTGTTTGATGCAAAGTCTACCTAAATTCAGTTTTGCATCTTAAAGCACAAATGTGTCAAACCATTATTAGAAACATTTGCTTAAAAACAACTTGGGCTTTGAAGGATGTACCAGTTTGCCAGATTGATATTTTTTTATATTTTTAGTAATTTTACAATTAGCATTTATTGATCAAGTATGTTAGTTTTGCACAATAGGAACCTTCTTCAGGAGTTCACAAATTAGACTTCAGCATCTACAGCGCAAGGCTGTAGAGGTTAATCAGATTTGACTTAACCCAAGAAAGTTGTTAAGACACAAGAGGCACAGACACCAAAACTCTGAAGATTTTTTTTGAAGAACAGACATTCCTCTTCTTAGCTTTGTTAGGCAAAAAAATTAAGCCAGTCGTTGCTATTTTGTTGCTAAGTAAACAAACTCTTAAATATCTATGATCCTTTTAAAGTAAACCGACTCTGATAAAAACCTCTATTTACATCTTATACTCTGTCCTCTCTTATAATTTGGCTTTATATTTTCTACCAGTGTATATAGCATACCAATGACCTTTTTCTTGTGTTGCCTTTGGGCTAACAAGGGCATTTGTTGTACAGCCTATAAGTTCATAAATTGGTGAAGAGATTGCTTGGTTTTGAATTCATGAATGAAAAAAAGCGATACTGGTCTGTATACATTGTTACCCTCAGCTATGGTCATGAGATGCAGGTCATGGTCAAACTAACAGGATCCTGGATGCCAGGGGATGAATTTAACTGCTTCTGTAGGGTGCCTGGACTCAACCTTAGTGACAGGGTGATGAGAAGGCCATCCTGGATGTGGGTGGGAGGGGCTCACAATAGAGCCGCTGCTCCTCCACATTGAAAGGAGTCATTTGAAGTAGTTCGGGCATCTGGTCAGGCTGGATTTTGGAGACCTGCTTTAGAGATTTTTTGGTATATCATACCAGAAGAAGATCAAAGGGCAGACCCAGAACACACTGGGAGGACTATCTACCTCTCCTGGCCTGAAAACACCCTGGGATCCTCTAGATCAGTTATGGCCAACTCTGGGCATATGTACCTTTGAAACACAGGTGTCCAACTCCAGTCCTCAAGGGCCAGTCCTTTAGGAGGGTTGGACTCAGGACACATCCAGAGCACTGGAGTTTAAAATGTTTAAAAATATTTTTTCTAGACTAAGCACTTCACTTTAGACAATTTTGAAGTGCATCAAGAGGGATACATGGATGGGAAGTAAATAGCAAGTAGAAAATATGTTAAACAAGAAATAAGAGTGTAGAGGGGGGAAAGAAGATAGGTGGTCATGAGTGGAGTAGGAAAATAAAGATGAGGAAAATGAGAATAGACAATGGAAAAGTAAGAGAGAGAATGAAAAAGGGTTGATTGTGACTATGAAAGTAAAGAGGATAAGATGAAAACAAGACACAAAATGGAGAATTAAAGCAGGAGGAAGGAGGATGGATGACAAGAACAGCAAAGAAGAACAACATTTAGGACAACAATGTAAAGAGTTTGGACAAACAGCAAAGGTGAGTACTGAATGAAAAATAAGAGGGTAATAAAGAGAAAGCAGAAAACTCGAAACAGACTGGGAGGAGAAGGAGGAGCAGGAGGGAAGAGAGATGAGGATGGAGGTAAAGGAAGGAGGAGGGGGTGAAGGATTAACAGCCTGTCAGTCGCAAAGCTCTCACACGTCAGTGATTCACTTAAACACACACTACAGGGCGGCAGGAAACAGACTGACAAGCTCAAAGTGTGTGCGTGTGTGTGTGTGTGCGCGTGTGTTTTCAAGGACAATAAAATAGATTGAGTTTTTATTTTAAAGCCATCTGACCACTGGGAAAGGTGGCAAAGGGATTAAAAGCATTAACAGTTTTAACTGAGGAATACACACACACACAGCTCCTAGTTTTTCACTCAAATTTTTACACACAAGCCCATTCAATTCACTTGTCGACTCTCTTATTGGAGAGTTTATAAGCCCTTACATGTGGCATTTTCAGGGAATTTAAATAGTGTCTCCAGTTTTCTGTCATCCATGATTTTCACATTAAATCATGAATTTGACACAATCAAAACAACATATATTTTAGTCAGGGTGAGTTTAGAGCAGGGCCCGGATGGTGGTCTATTGGCTAGAACTCTTGTTTCACAGTTAAAAAGATATGTTCTTGTTCTCCCTCTGGCTTTTCCTGCTCTCCAAAACCATGCATGTAAGGTTAACTGCTGATGATCCGGGACACACCCATGTTCAGCGTCCTTCTACCCTGAACAAGGCTGAGCGAATAAAGAAAATGAGTAAGAAAAGAATAAGAAAAGCTTGGAACATGAAAGCAGTAGATCTTAAATATGCTGTAGAGATGAACATGTAACAAAGATAATACACTGCATCTTTCAAACAATAACTCAAGATTCATACATGACCCTCACTTTGAGCCTTTAAACAGCTGTTAATAGCACATGATCCATCTGAATTTTCAGATGGTGAAAGATTGAACAAGAAAATCAAGCAGGAGAGTAATTTAAACTGGGATGGTGCACCAATCAATGGATGTGTTTATAATGAAATTCTGTCACATTACATCCCCGAGCTTTAAAGTATTTTACTGAGATTTTATGAGACCAACCATAACCAACTAAGTGGCACAAAACTGTTTAGAGAAAGGAAAAAAATACGTAGTTTTTAAATGTTTTTAGAAATAAAAATCCCCTTCGTTGCGATACCCCTACATAAAATCAGAAGCCCCCCTAACCACCTGAGGTAATATAATCTCAGAATGAGATTATGAATATGCCTTCCGTCTGAAAATGAAAAATATAGCACACGATCTTCCACCTAAACCCACAGGCTGGGCAAGGAAAGCATTAAGGAGAAGTCAAGAGATGGTGGCTTTGGAGGAGTTGCAGAGATCCACAGGTGGGAGAATCTGTTGACAGGACAACCAATAAACGTGCACTTTACAAATCTGATCTGAGTGGCAGGAAGAAAAGCGTTGTAGAAAAGGCAATTACAAGTCCCATTTAGAGATTGCCAAAAGACATGAAGGGGACAAAGCAAACCAGTGGAGGACAAAAACATGGAAAACTAACACTGCAGGTCATCCTGACAAATGTCTATGGTGAAATATGCCAATTGCAACATCCTTCTCTGGGAATCACTTTCTTCAGCATGGACAGGGAAGCTAGTCTGAGTAGATGGGAAGATGGATTGAACTGAAATGGAATGGAGGCTGAAACATATTTATGTTTGAGAATGGCCTAGTCAAAGTCCAGTTCTAAATCTGTGGCATGAATTTAAAATTGATGTTCACAGATGCTCTCCACCCTAGATGCCTGAGCCTGAGCAATTTTGCAAAGAACAATGGGCAAAGGTTCTAGACTCTAGATGTGCCAAGCTGCTGGAGACGTACCGCAAAATACTTGCTGCTGTAATTGCAGTGAAAGGTGGTTCTACAAGTATTGTCTCAGGGAAATGAAATATGATCTAACTTCTAGGAAATAAAAAAAGGATCAGAGCAATAAACCCCTTTTAAATCACTGAGTCCCAACCTTCTTTCAATCACATTAAGAGCTCTAAAGATGGCTTCACATACACACATGCATTGTTAAGTCTTTTACAGTATAAGTTCATGCTATAAATCTCTTTAATGTGTCAGAAGGCATCCATATATAAAAGTGATGGTTAGTGAATAGTGAAGCCAACAGCTCAGAGTTTCATTCCTTTATTCTGAGGGATAAAAGCCCATTCTTTAATGTTCCTGGATTGAGGACATAAAACATATTTTTCATTAAAGTCAGAACAACCAATTTCCCCTAAACTCAAAAACTAAGTGGTGTAATCACATTTCTAGTCTGCTGGTGCTTTAAGGTTCAGCCCGTTCACTCCCCTCCATCCCCCAACAATGGCAAAACTAAACACTCAAAACAGTTTCCATAAAACAGGAACATTGATCCTTCTCCGGTTTGTTGGGAGTTATTGACTGAAAGCGTCTGCGTTTGATTGGAGCTTGGAGTCTTTCAGTGTGAGCGCTGAGGTTCACATGAGCATAACAGCTATCAGTCTTATCACACAGAGTAATAAAGTCTTGAGCCACAGCCCTGTTCTCTGACAGAGTGGAAACATAATAAGAGAGGAGAAGGAGTGATGTGTTTCTCTCAGCCATTTAACCTGTTGAGGGTTTAATGATCTTTGACTCCAACAAAGTGTTTGAATCTCCATTTTTATATCCCCCAAAAGCCTTAGTGATAATATGCACAGCTTTCCATGCACTGTCTGTCGGATGAGGGATTTTCTTCTGTCTGTTGCAATTTCACAAAGTGCTGCACAGAGAACCTTATGACACAGAAAATCCAGAAAGTGAAGGTAAGCCTCACCAGACCTGTACATGAGTGTTGGTGTTAGAGTTGTATTTTTAAGCAGTCAAACAGGATTCCAAGAAGGTGCAGGTTGAAGGAACCCATGACAAATAATAGAGCGTCAGAGACAGATTATTTTCTTCTGGGTAGCCCATATTCTGTTTTATTTTGTTATTCAGGTTGGCACAAAGATTTACACAGAAACCTTTATTCAATACATAAGAGTGAGGAAGAAGATGATGCATCAAATCCTGTCAGTTACTTGGCAGATGTCAAAAAAGTTGTTTCACCTGTTTATCGTTGGTCCATTCACTGGTCAGAAAACCTATCACCGTGTTATGCAAAACCACATGGGCAGTGATGTGAAAGAGTATTTGCCCCCAACAGACTTCTTCAAGTTTTTTTTCTGTCACTCCTTATAGTTTCAGATCATAAAACACATTTTAACATCAGACAAACAAAATAGCCAAATTGATTTGGTGGTGTGACCCAATACTTTTGGCAATTTAATGTATACATTTGAGAGAGACAGAATAATGGGACAAGAATTTAATATTGTGGCATCCCCTTATCTATTAGAATCGTATGGATTATACCTATAAGATAGTTTGCAAACCATACAACCCCTTGTTTATTCAGCTGGTGGTAAATTTCTAAGGTTAATTTCCACCTTGGTCAGATAGAGAAACAACAATAGGTCAAACAGTATTTCTATCATGGAGAAGAAGTGGAGGAGTATAACCTGGACAACAGACTGGAGTGAAGATGCAATTGTGAAGTCGTCTACAAGAAGGGACAGAGCAGACTGTACTTCACGAGGTAGCTTAGGACCTTCTGTGGTCCTTCTGTGGTCCTTCCTTTCGGATGAATAAAGTATTTTTGAATTGAATTTGAATTGAATAAGTATCTTTTTAAGATGATAAAGGTTGTAATAACATTTTTTATACTTGGGATGTTACAGCAAAATTGTTATTGAAAAAGTCTACGTTATTTGTATACATTGTTTATAATTTGCATGTTCCATGCCAAAACAAATTCCTTGTATGTCCAAAAACGTACTTGGCAATAAAGCTTTTCTGATTCTGATTCTGATTCTGATTCATACACTCAACATGATACACGACATTGTTCCATGTAGCTGCAAAATGTGGCCACAAGATGGCAGTGTTTCAAACTTGTCAGCACCTTTCCCAATATTTTCCCAGAAAGCATCTTGGGTTCTTCCTGTTCTTTTGCTTGGACACAAATGGAGACACTATGTTTCTCTTACAGTAAGGAGGAAAGGAAAATACTTGCATTCCTTCTTGAAATATTTTTGTATGATTAATTACATTTGAGAAGTAAGCAGTCATTATTATAACCTAATGGTGTATTTCTAAAGCAGATGGATGTTGGGACCCAGCCATGGGTTACAACATTAAAGGTCAGTGAGAGTTTTTCTGGAACTTTCAAAATAAATCGCATTAACCTATTTCCAGCACAGCCAGAAACAGGAAGGCTAATAGCGGACTTCCCGTGACTTCACTGTTTGAATAAAAACCCCACGTTCCAACAAACAGGTCTCTTTCCATGCAGATTGCAGACGGGAACCGGACAGGAGAGGCACCAAATGCACGTATGTCTCCTTGCTGGCAAGCAGACATGACTCTTCAATTTGGATCCAAAAGTAACTACGATCACATGCAATGAAGTTAAGTAATGATTTGATGTTTGAGTATCCGGCATTCATTTATATAAAGGGTGTAATGAGACAAGCGTGACTTGGCTTTTCTTCTGAGGCCTCCAGAAGCAGCCATAATAGAAGCAGATTTCCCCACGGCCTGGAAAAGAAGGCCGGGACTGCATCGCCCGCCTTCCTGTGTGCACGTCCAGGTAGCGACAGCTACCTCGCCGCATGGCGGCCACTCAAGGAGCCGAAGGTGCCTTTGTCGTACGGTTCGGCCGGGCCAGCTAAAAACCCTTCCCCACAGCTATGGAGGTTAGCTGCAAGCTAACCCTTTGTTTACCCACACGTGGAAGTATTTTCCTCAACGCCCAGGACAACTTCTCCTCAGCACGGTTCATGGAAGAGGTAGTGTTTGGGCAGAGAAGATTAGAGTTAAATAATCTGAATAATGTTTGTTTAATGACGTTTGAGAAAATCATCTAATGATGTGTTCTGTTTTGAAAGTTAAGACAAACTTTATTTAAAGGGTGGTTTTTAAACACAGAAAATCGTGACATCCATGCTTATGCATTTCAACCCCTTTATTGGTGGTATTTTAAAGATATGTGTTTGATTCTGATGACAAGCTATAAGCTTCTTTTGTTTGCTCCAACTGTTAATGGCTAAGAATACGTGCTCGCCCACTTTATGAGTCAGCTATAGATCATTTACCCAGAAAAGTTGTTAGTTTCCAATATAGAATATGATATTTCCCTAAATATTACTTTACTAAATGTGATAACTAATTAAACACCATTAAGACCCATTTATCCAAAAGGTTTGGGTCACGCCTCTGACCCACATGCAGACAACACTCAGGAGATAGGTAAAAGTTATTCAGTTTATTTTCTTCCTTTTACAGGGGCGTTCAGGGTCGGACAGGAAACGACTCTGCAACTGAAAGGGAAGGACAGCAGGTGAGTTGGGTTCCTTTTTCTTTCAGTTGACAGATAAGATCCAGAGCTGTAATTTTGCTGACAGGTTTTTGGTGGCTGGTCCAATGGAGGAGAGGTACGTTGAGGTTCAGAGAGGAGATCCAGGAAGGCCTCTGAGTCCGGGTAAGTGGGGAGAGTGAAGTGCATCTCCGTTGGCTGGGTTACTGCACCTGAAGGTGTCCCTGAGGATGGTGGGGCACCGCAGGCGGTGGGCTGTGTGAGTTTGGTGGAGGGTGAGCAGGATTCGTTGCAGGCGTTCGGGAGGAACCCTAAACATGTAGCTGTCAGTTGGAAACTGAACCGAGGAATCTCGCTTGGAGAATCAAAGCTTCTGGGCTTTAGAGAGGTTGGAACGAGGCAACAGGAGCCAGAGGTCAGATGAAACCTGGAAGGAGCACACAACAGGTAAGTTATCTTTCTAAAGTTTGTTCAAGGATACAAGACCAGATCTTGGCCGGTTAGTTAACACTATGGCAAACACTCAGGCGTCAAAGTACTGACAGCCAACATCTCTTATACTCCTCCTTCGATTGTAGTGATGGATAACACCTGTGTTCCTCCAGCCTGAATCTCAGGCGCCCTCTGGTGAAGAAGCCATGTTAATTGCAGGTAAACAAAACACAACACAAGATCTCCAGACCCCAACAGTTTGGTTCTTATGCAAAATAATATTTACTTAAATATTATTTTAATAAATAAAGGAAGCTAATTAAACACCATTAAGACCCATTTATCCAAAAGGTTTGGTTCTTATGCAAAATAATATTTCCTTAAATATGATATTAATAATAATAATAATATTTATATAAAATGATATTTCCTTACATATTATTTCACTAAATAAAGGCAGCTAATTAAACACCAGTGAGAATTGGTCATCCAGAAGGTTTTATTCAGCAAATCATTCTTTAAAATGTTTTATCAGAATGTTTTATTTGATCTTGCATTGTGAATGGTTGTTTGAAGGTATACCAATTATTGCCTAATTTAGTTCCAAGACTAACTTAACTTCATTTCCAGATTCTTCAAGATAATCCTTGGTTCTCAAACATTGCATGTTAATGTTGCATCACTCTTTTGGTCATGATTTTCAATCATCTTTAATCAACTTGTTTATATTGTACATAGCCCATTAGTCTTCCTTATTCTTTAATTCTGCTTGGTAGTTTAGTTGGATTGTTTTAGCATAGTAAAGAGTTTGTTGATTGAAATATGTTTGACTTTGAGTTGACTTATTTTTGTTAATAAATTCTTGTATTTTAAGACATTGTGTGAATTCATTCTGTGTCTGTGCAGAGTTTTGCTGTTCAATAATGTCAGAGCTTGGCTCATCCCTTTCAATTTTGTCCTAATACCACATTCTTATTTGGCTGGTATTCACAGGACAACCCTTAACGGACCGAATTATTATTTAATAAAATATTAAACTATTAATATTAAATAATATATTCATAATCACAACATGGGTCAGAAGGCCTGTCTGTGGAGCATGGCTTTGAGGTAGCCATTTCCTGTTTGTATAAACAGGGAAAACGTATGAGTACTAAAGTGAAGAAGACACTGCTGTGGAATGTTAAGTTCTTGTAAAACTATGTATTTTCCATACATTTAGTGGGTTTTGATAAATATTTTGTAAATGTTTTTGTTTTAGTTCTATGTACAGCCAGAACCACTGCCATGTTTTCTCATTTTTTCTTGTGTATTTACTTTTTGTTTAACTGCCACATTCTAGCTTTTAAACTGGTGGACAAGAGGAATTTTGTATGAGTCCATGGTGGAAGGGTGACTGTGGGTCAGATGGTAGGGGTACGCCCTGTAACTGGTGAGAGGTGGATGGAGCCGGTTTGAACCCCCACTCCGTCCGTCTCAGTCTTTGTGTCCTTGGGCAAGACACTTCCACCGCCTTGTCTGCTGATGGTAGTTAGAGGGTCCGGTGGCGCCAATTGTATGGCAGCTTTACTTCTGTTAATCTGCCCCAGGGCAGCTATGGTTACAATGTAGCTCACCACTGTCAGTGTATGAATGGGTGGATGACTGATTGTAGTGGAAAGAGCTTCGGAGTCTTCAGATTTGATAAAGTGCTGTATAAGTGCAGACCATTTTCCATGTTTCTGTATTTTGGACATATGTTTATTTTTGTTTCTATGAACAATAAAATACAGCAGATTGAGAACCCCAGTAATGTGTCCTGTGGGGAAACTAATTTCAGTGGCTACCTAAAAAATCTGTAAGGCGTTCTGTAAGGAAATTAAGATTATTTGATTATGAATATTATTATTATACAAATTATTATTATAAAAAATTATAATTATTATTATCCAAAACAAGGAGGTAGGCTCGTTTCCTTGGAAAATCCTGAGTTAGATTTTGCACACTTGGGTCACAAACTGCAATGGGGTCTTTGATCTGAACAGGAAATCCGCCGGTTGCTTCCCCAGCTAGATCTCAAGCTCTTCTTTGAAGGGCTGTTGAGGAAAGGAGAACAGTTAACTTATCCCACAATTTACACTGATCTTTTGGGGAAGTTACTCCCATGGTAATGTGGAAAAAGCCATGACGCTCCGCGACAAAGACTTATAAACCCTCAGCTGTGATGTCATAGCTGTAATCGACGCTGGGAGGCATAGTTAAACCTCATTTCTGTGGCAAGATGGCGATGGTCCCAACACATTCAGTTAAAATCAAATAATCTAAAGTATCAAGGACTTTAAGGAAATCCAAAGACATAGAAAGACAGTAAACCTTAAATTTGTGAGTTTTTGTCATAGCAGCAACAGTAGTTCTATGATTTTTTTTTAAATGCTGACTGGTACAGCTATTTGTCACTATATTTTATTTTACCTGTTCACTCTCCAGAGATTATTTTGACAGCAATAAGTTTACAGATATTTAGGAATCCTACGTCACCTCCTTTAGAAAGGGAAATAAAAAAGACAGACCTGATACAATTATGAGGAGAGAGTCTACGGGTTGTGAATTATTTAGCTTCTGCAGAGGTCACAGAGCTCAGCATCTGAGCTGATCAAGGACAGATAGGGAAACATTATTGGTCAGACCAATGGCACTACATGTCAGCAATAGAGATGTTTTACTGCTTAGCAGCCCTCAAGGATAGAAATATGTCATGTCTGTCAGTGTTGTGAGTTTGGTGGCAGGACCAAAATGCAGATCATGGCGAGGAGGCCACATGGTGAATAGAAGACGTTTTAATTTTAAAGCAACGACTTACAGGCAAGTAGTCCAGATGTAAAGTCAGGAGACAAACAAACCATAAGGAGGAACTCGGGAATACAACAAGGGTTGTCAACGAAAGGAACCAGCGGGGAACAATGAAAACTAGAGAGCTTATAAGCTGAGGGAAGTGGTGTATGGACCAATGAGACAGGGAGGCAGGTAGTCAGAGGAAACATGAAACAGGTGTGGACCAGGCTGCAGGGAACTGAGTGAATAAGTGAAACTAATTAGTGGGGGTAACCAGGAACACGAGGAGCTGGATACTAAACTACTTAACATAACCAGGGGGAAACTGATTTAAGCAAAACTATAGGCAAATATAAATAACAAAATGAAGCATAAGAATCTAGAATAACCATTAACTAAAGTAAACTGAGAAACTAGAGGGAACAGAAGAAACACCTGACTGATAAAAAGTAAACAAACACTAAACTAACTGGGAGGAAATCTAACTAGACGAAGCAGGGACACGAGGAACTATACAGAGAGCAAGGCTGGGAAAGAAGGTGGTTAAAAAGCTCCGCGGTGGCAGGGCTTCGGGTGTGGATGAGATCCACCCTGAGTACCTCAAGTCTCTGGATGTTGTGGGGCTGTCATGGTTGCCACGCCTCTTCAACATTGTGTGGCGGTCGGGGACAGTGCCTCTGGACTGGCAGACTGGGGTGGTGGTACCCCTTCATAAAAAGGGTGACCCGAGGGTGTGTTCCAACTACAGGGGATCACACTCCTCAGCCTCCCTGGCAAGGCCTACGCCAGGGTATTGGAGAGGAGAGTCCGGCCGATAGTCGAACCTCGGCTTCAGGAGGAGCAGTGTGGTTTTCGTCCCGGCCGTGGAACACTGGACCTGCTCTATACCCTCTACAGGGTACTTGAGGGTTCATGGGAGTTTGCCCAACCGGTCTACATGTGTTTTGTGGACCTGGAGAAAGCATTCGACTGTGTCCCTCGTGATGCCCTGTGGGGGGTGCTCCAGGAGTATGGAGTCTGGGGCCCTTTATTAGGGGCCATCCAATCTCTGTACCAGCGGAGCAGGAGTTTGGTTCACATTACCGGCACTAAGTCGGACCTGTTCCCGGTGCATGTTGGACTCCGGCAGGGCTGCCCTTTGTCACCGGTCCTGTTCATAACTTTTATGGACAGGATTTCTAGGCGCGTCCAAGGGCCGGAGGGGGTCTGGTTTGGGGACCAGAGGATTTAATCTCTTCTTTTTGCAGATGACGTGGTCCTGCTGGCCCCCTCTAGCCAAAACCTACAGCATGTGCTGGGGCGGTTCGCAGCCGAGTGTGAAGCGGCTGGGATGAGGATCAGCTCCTCCAAGTCCGAGGCCATGGTTCTCGACCGGAAAAGGGTGGCTTGTCCTCTTCAGGTTGGAGGGAAGTTCGACAGATCGACAGACGAATTGGTGCGGCTGCCGCAGAAATGGGGGCGCTGTGCCGGTCCATTCTGGTGAAGAGAGAGCTGAGCCAAAAAGCGAAGCTCTCGATTTACCGGCCGGTCTACGTTCCTACCCTCACCTATGGCCATGAACTTTGGGTCATGACCGAAAGAACGAGATCCCGGATACAAGTGGCTGAAATGAGCTTCCTCCGTAGGGTGGCCGGGCACTCTCTTAGAGATAAGGTGAGGAGCTCGGCCATCCGGGAGGGACTCGGAGTAGAGCCGCTGTTCCTTCACATCGAGAGGAGCCAGTTGAGGTGGCTCGGGCATCTATACCGGATGCCTCCTGGACGTCTTCCTCGGGAGGTGTTGCAGGCACGTCCCACTGGGAGGAGGCCCGGGGGATGGCCCAGGACACACTGGAGGGACTATGTCTCTCGGCTGGCCTGGGAGCGCCTTGGGCTCCCCCCGGAGGATCTGGAGGAGGTGTCTGGGGAGAGGGACTTCTGGGTGTCTCTGCTGAGCCTGTTACATAGATTCAACAAGGTATTGGAAACATTCCTCAGAGACTGGTGACTGTGGAGGCCATTTGAGTACAGTGAACTCATTGTCATGTTCAAGAAACCAGTCTGAGATGATTCGTGCTTTATGACATGGCGCACTATCCTGCTGGAAGTACCCATCAGAAGATGGGTACACTGTGGTCCTAAAGGGATGGACATGGTCAGCAACAATACTAAGGTAGGCTGTGGCATTGACATGATGCTCAATTGGTACTAAGGGGCCCAAAGTGTGCCAAGAAAATATCCCCCACACCATTACACCAACACCACCAGCCTGAACCGTTGATACAAGGCAGGATGGATCCATGCTTTCATGTTGTTGCCATATTCTGAACCTACCATTTGAATGTCGCAGCAGAAATCGAGACTCATCAGACCAGGCAACGTTTTTCCAATCTTCGATTGTCCAATTTTAGTGAGCCTGTGTGAATTGTAGCCTCAGTTTCCTGGTCTTAGCTGACAGGAGTGGCACCCAGTGTGATCTTCTGCTGCTGTAGCCATCCACCTCAAAGTTCGACGTGTTGTGCATTCAGAGATGCTCTTCTGCATGCCTTGGTTGTAACGAGAGGTTAGTTGTGTTAATGTTGCCTTTCTATCAGCTCGAACCAGTCTGACCATTCTCCTCTGACCTCTGGCATCAACAAGGCATTTGCGCCCACAGAACTGCCGCTCCCTGGATAGTTTCTCTTTTTCGGACCATTCTATGTAAACCCTAAAAATGGTAGTGCATGAAAATCCCAGTAGATCAGCAGTTTCTGAAGTACTCAGACCAGCCTGTTTGGCACCAACAACCATACCACGTTCACAGTCACCTAAATCACCTTTCTTCCCCATTCTGATGCTCGGTTTGAACTGCAGCAGATCGTCTTGACCTACATGCCTAAATGCATTGAGTTGCTGCCATGTGATTGGCTGATTAGAAATTTGCGTTATCGAGCAGTTGGACAGGTGTACCTAATAAAGTGGCCGGTAAGTGTATATAGCTATTTTTATTTAGAGATTAGTGAGAATACAGTGGATATGTAATGTCTTTTCCAGCTTTTACACGACTGTCTAAAAATGTACATTATATGGATCTAAATTCAAAAAAGTGAAGAGCAGTTTTACAAACATGTCGTGTGTAAAGTTTGTTTGGTAATGTTGATGTTTTCCCATTTTTCGTGTGTGTGTATTTGGATTAAGGGTTAAAAGTCATTGTGTTTTGCTACCTCAAGAAGGGGTAAATTTTTGTTGCATTGACATCAATGTCTTGTTTTATTTTGCTTTCCATACTTATTGATCACCTCAACATTTGGGGTTGAGAGGAGTATAGACCATTTATGAGTGTGCTGAGGTGGACTAATATTTATTAGCTGGATTAATCAGAAATGATCAGGCTGACCTCAGTTGAAGCTGCACCAAGCATTTGGCTTGCTGTGGTGAATCTTCATCGACGCAGACAGGGTTTCTGCATAGTGTGGCATGAAACCTGTTTAAATTCTGATATTTCTGAGTGAAATAGAAAATGGACTGAACTTCAATACACATTTCTAGTCATACTGTCCACTCAAATCCCTTTTTTTCCAAAGCCACATTCAGGCAGTCACACTCTCAAACACGCACACAATCATACACAGATGCACGTATTAGTAGGTAACTTGGGGTCAAGTGCCTTGCTCAGTTATTTACACAGTCCCCCATAAGATAATGTGATAATGTGAGGAGATGTGAGGCGTGGTAAGGTGTATTCGTCACTTCCTGTTTTCACTGTTGCACTCTGTGGATTGTTTGGTGTGTGAAGGCTCTCTCAATTGATATCTCTGCATGGTTCTAATACATAAGCACGTTAAAATACATATTTTCTGTTGCTGCATTTAATATTTGGGGACCCTCGGTGTCTTACATGGTTTTTCTCATAGTAGTAAGGGGCCGCTAGCTTAGCGTTAGCACCACCATGGCTACCCATTCTGCTGTTTCTGTCTCTGAGTCTCCTCCTCCCTCCTGCTCTCTGTGTCAGATGTTCAGTTACTCCTCTGCCTACTTTAGTGATAATGGTACATGTAATAAATGTAGCATTTTTTGTAGCTTTGGAGGTGAGGGTGCCAGAATTGGAGACCCGGCTCCGCGCTGTTGAAAAACCAGCAGATAGCACAGGCCTCTTAGCCAGCGCAGAGCCACTGAGGGTAGCTCCCCATAGCAGTCCTTCAGCAGAGCCCGCGCAGCCAGCTGTGGAAGGTACATAGAAAGCATAGTCCTACATATGAGCCCAAAAGTCACCACCAACCCATCTGCGTTTCTAACAGATTTTCCCCGCTCAGCGACACACCCGCTGATAAGCCAACTCTGGTAATGGACAGCTCCATAGTCAGAAACGTGGTACTAGAGACACCAGCGACCATAGTCAAATGTTTGCCAGGGGCCAGAACGGGCAATATCAAATCCTACCTGAAACTGCTGGCTAAGGATAAGTGTAAATACAGTAAGATTGTTATTCACGCTGGCGGTAATGACACCCGGTTATGCCAATCGGAGGTCACCAAAGTTAGTGTTGCTTCGGTGTGTAAGTTTGCCAAAACAATGTCGGACTCCATACTTTTTTCCGGTCCCCTCCCTGATTTGACCAGTGACGACATGTTTAGCCGCATGCTGTCATTCAACTGCTGGCGGTCTAGGTGGTGTCCAGAAAACAATGTGGGCTACATTGATAATTGGCAAACATTTTTGGGAAAACCTGGTCTGATCCGGAGAGACATCCACCTTACTTTGGATGGAGCAGCTCTTCTTTCTAGGAATCTGGCCG
Organism: Girardinichthys multiradiatus; assembly: GCF_021462225.1. NCBI lineage: Eukaryota > Metazoa > Chordata > Actinopteri > Cyprinodontiformes > Goodeidae > Girardinichthys > Girardinichthys multiradiatus. Next base: position 44,809,772 of record NC_061796.1, on the reverse strand, counting down.
AATTTATTAGTTCTCCAAACCTCTGACAACCCAGGGTTCAGACCAGGAAGCAGAATCGTAGTTTAACACTCCTCTCTGCAGCTTCTGTACTGCTAACCATCCATTACCCTATTAAGACAGTGTTTCGCCCACGGCCAAAATTGAATAGATTAAAAAATAATCTAAAAGGAGGAAATCATAAAAATCTCATAAAAAGAAACACAACTCAGACCGAAAAGAAAAATAAAACAATAAAATGTTGCTTACTGAACATAAGATCTCTATCTTCAAAGACTTTGCTAGTTAATGACTTGATTTATGACAATCAGATTGATTCATTTTGTCTCACAGAAACCTGGCTGCAGCAAGAGGATTATGTTACTATAAATGAGTCAACTCCTACTAATTATTTAAATGTTTTTGTTTTTCTCATCCAAATTGCAAAGCACTAAAGCACCACTTCTGCTTGTTGTTTTGTACTGTAATTTTTAGATCAGTTTTCTGACTTTTTATTTGATTTAGTGTTAAATACAGATAAGGTGGTGCCTATCTGTATTCAATAATGATTCAAAATGCTGCAGCAAGAGTTCTGATGAAAATTAAAAAGAGAGATCATATTTCCCCTACTTTAGCTTCTCTTCATTGGCTCCCTGTTAAATCCAGAATAGAATTTAAAATTCTCCTCCTCACATATAAAGCCCTTAATGATCTAGCTCCATCATACATCAGAGATCTGATTGTTCCATATGTTCCTAACAGAGCACTTCGTTCTCAGACTGCAGGTTTACTGGTGGTTCCTAGAGTCTCTAGAAGTAGAATGGGAGGCAGATCCTTTAGTTATCAGGCTCCTCTCCTGTGGAACCAGCTCCCAGTTTTAGTCCGTGAGGCAGACACCCTGTCTACTTTTAAGGCTAGGCTTAAAACTTTCCTTTTTGGTAAAGCTTATAGTTAGAGTGGCTTAGTTTATCAGGGAGGGAGGAAGGCTCCCTCCCTGTTGGATGGAGTAAGGGGGAGTCAGGTTTAGCCTAAACCGGCTCAGTTGTGGTTGAGGTGCAAACACACCCTCCATTTCTGCTACCTGTATGACCCCCTCTCATTTCCAATGGTTATGGTCAATCTGACAGAGAGAGGTATCCCAATTGTTGTGGTTTTTAGTATAACAGTGGCCATCAGTGGGCTCTAGATGGACAAACTGTCTACTTTTAAGGCTAGGCTTAAAACTTTCCTTTTTTAATAAAGCTTATTTTTAGAGTGGCTTAGGTTATCCTGAGCTATCTCTGAAGTTATGCTGCTATAGGCTTAGGCTGCTGGAGGACATAATGACCACGTTCACCGTCTTTGCTACATTCTCACACTACTCTCCAATTTTGCATTATTTGCTGTTATTTCAGCTTTTAACGTTGTTCTCTCTCTTTTCTCTTCCTAGAAACTACACCTGGCCTGACTCTGTGTCTACCTCTGACACCTTTTTGGAGAGGGGCATCGTCCAAGCTTCTGCTGGCAACAACTTAATGCTCACCCTCTACCGATGATCCACATGGCCCTGTTTTTCGGTGTTTAACCCTACTTTTTTCCTAGACATAGCTACTGACTGAGCTTTTACTGTGACTAACTGTATATGCTCTCTGTCATACTCTAAACTTGAGAACTGGCTCAGAGTTGATTTGTTTTTTCTTCCTAGATGAAACCACTAAAGGAGCTACATCCACTAACATTTACTTTTCCTCCCCATAGAAAGTACTCCTGGATCAGTGCCTCTGTGTTCTTTTTGTGTCTCTGCTCTGTTCTCTCAAACCTCCAGTCGGTCGTGGCAGATGGCCGCTCACCCTGAGCCTGGTTCTCTTGGAGGTTTCTTCCTGTTAAAAGGGAGTTTTTCCTCTCCATTGTTGCTACATGCATGCTCAGTATGAGGGATTGCTGCAAAGTCAACGCCAGTGACTGTCCACTGTCTCTACATGCTCATCCAGGAGGAGTGAATGCTACAAGTCACTCACTTCATCAGCTGGATTTCCTTAGATAGAAAAACGTTTCGGCCAGTTTGAATAAAGAACTGAATCTAACTGCACTGTTTGATAGTAAGGATAAATTGGAATGTGTGTATCTGACTTGAAATCTGTATGATTTGATTGAATTGACTTAGCCCATTTTAAAGTTACCCACCTTTCACACAATGCAACAGGAAACAACACTCCAATTATTTTTACCTCTGCCTTCCTCCCTCCCTTTTGGACAGAGTAAGGGGGAGTCAGGCTTAGCCTAAACCAGCTCAGTTATGGTTGAGGTGCAAACCTAACCTCCATTTCTGCTACCTGTGCGACCCCTTCACTCTTTCAATGGTTATAATCAATCTGACAGAGAGAGGTACCCCCAATCCTTGTGGTTTTTAGTATAACAATAGCCACCAGTGGGCTCTAGATGGACAAACTTTATTAGTTTATTATTTTACTTAGTACCCCTAAACATAGTCCATTCTGAAATGGCCAAACTCTAACACTCAGTAGTTTATTCTAACCTCCCCAACAACCCTGTACCATTCCAAACCCTTTGTGAAGAGCCTTGAGACGACGTGTTGTGAATTGGCGCTATATAAATAAACTGAATAATGTCGAATCTCCAATTTATCTAACATGCATGTTTTTAAACAGGGGAGGAAGCCCATAATCTAGAAGGAATAACGATTTAAAGAAGCAGTACAAAAAGTGGAATGAAGAAAGGAACGATTGGATAAAAGCTGGATCTATGGGTAACGGACAAAAAGAAAAACCTGGAAAAAAATACCTTTATTTCTGGCGGTACCTCATTCCCACACCAGCTCTGCCGTTTGCTCTCCATCACATTGTCATACTTGTCCCTTATCATTCAGCCTCGGCCCCTGTGGCCCTCCACTGAACCGAGTGGCAGCCTGATTGCTGCTTCGGGCCTTTTATGCAAGAGCTGATGTTTAGTAGCTGAATCACCTCCTGCTGCATGGCGTTGGTTTTATTCTGTTCAGGCATGTCATTCATCAAGAGCCGTCAGGCTGTCAGTTTCAACAGATGGTAGGACTGAGAGGCAATAGTCATTGAGTTTCCTGTTGGTTCTCTACCTTCACATGGGGCTGAGTGTGGCTGGAAACTGGACATATGGATAGAAAGCCAAATATTTGTAGTAGTACAACAAATTACTGAGTGAAAATATTAATTTATACAACACAAAAAGTCACAGTTTAAACACAGTGCTTAGATTAGCAGTTAGTGATAAAGCTTAACTTTATTTTGAAGAAAGTCTGCATTATTTCAGAATAGACGAAGGATGCAGCATGTGAATTACTTCATAAATTTGTTTAATAGGTATAAACATTTTGAAAACCTTAAGTAATTTTCAAGTATTGTGCAAAAAGACCATAACATGCAAATGAATGCAATGTACTCACAACAAATTATTCTGTGTTAAAATATCTATACTGTATTTAGCAACTAGTATGCTCCTTTTTAAAATGTATGTATGCTATAATATCACTGATGTTTTTACTTAATTTTCCCACAGCAGGCATTAGTGACACACTCTTTTTGTCTCAGTCTTGCCTTGTCTTTATAAACACCAACAATGATGGCCAAAAGTCACCAGTTCTGTTTTCTTTTTGACTGGAGATTTTCATCTTTAAATAAATAACAAAAATCTAAAGAGAAGTGACTGCATCACAATTATAAAAAAAGAAATCATTAAACACAGCCAGGCATGTATGAGACGGATCAACATAGAAACAAGACAGCCTTTTAATAAATGGGACAGACCCAACTGAGCAGAGCCAACAATGGCTTGGAAGATGTACAGTACAGACCAAAAGTTTGGACACACCTTCTCATTCAAAGAGTTTTCTTTATTTTCATGACTATGAATATTGTAGCTTCACACTGAAGGCATGAAAACTATGAATTATATACTGAACAAAAAAGTGTGAAACAACTGAAAATATGTCTTATATTCTAGGTTCTTCAAAGTAGCCACCTTTTGCTTTGATTACTGTTCCGCACACTCTTGGCATTCTGTTGATGAGCTTCAAGAGGTAGTGACCCGAAATGGTTTTCCAACAGTCTTGAAGGAGTTCCCAGATATGCTTAGCACTTGTTGGCCCTTTTGTCTTCACTCAATTCAATTCAAAAATACTTTATTAATCCCAAAGGGAAATTAAATGTTGTTGTAGCTCATTATGAAGGTTTCCTCAAAGAGCCGTTGTAGATGCTGATGGCTGTGGGCAGGAAGGATCTCCTGTAGCACTCCGTCTTACAGCAGATCTGAAGAAGCCTCTGACTGAAGACACTCTGTTGTTGTAGGACAGCCTCATGAAGAGGATGCTCAGGGTTTTCCATAATGTTCTTCATTTTATGAAGAATTCGTCTTTCCACAATGATCTCCAGAGGAGTCCCCAGAACAGAGCCAGACTTCTTTATTAGCTTGTTGAGCTTTTTTAAGTCCCTGGGTCTGATGCTGCTTCCCCAGCAGATGATGGTGGAAGAGATCACACTCTCCACAACAGACTTATAGAAGATCTGCAGCATCTCGCTGCAAACACCAAAGGACCTAAGCTTCCTCAAGAAGTACAGTCTGCTCTGTCCCTTCTTGTAGATGGCTTCACAGTTGCATCTCCACTCTAGTCTGTTGTCCAGGTGAACACAGATGGATTTATACTCCTCCACCACCTCCACTTCTCCCATGATAGAAATAGTTTTTGACTCTGCGGTCCAGCTCACCCCAAACCATCTCGACTGGGTTCAGGTCCAGTGACTGTGGAGGCCAGCTCATCTGGCGCAGCACCCCATCACTCTCCTTCTTGGTCAAATAGCCCTTACACAGCCTGGAGGTTTGTTTGGGGTCATTGTCCTGTTGAAAAATAAATTATCCTTCCTTGTCCAACTAAATGCAAACCGGATGGAATAGCATGCCGCTGCAAGATGCTGTGGTAGCCATGCTGGTTCAGTATACCTTCAATTTTTAAATAAATCCCCAACAGTGTCACCAGCAAAGCACCCCCACACCATCACACCTCCATGCTTCATGGTGGGAACCAGGCATGTAGAGTCCATCCGTTCACCTCTTCTGCGCCGCACAAAGACACGGTGGTTGGAACCAAAGATCTCAAACTTGGACTCATCAGACCAATGCACAGATTTCCACTGGTCTAATGTCCATTCCTTGTGTTCTTTAGCCCAAACAAGTCTCTTCTGCTAGTTGCCTGTCCTCAGCAGTGGTTTCCTAGCAGCTATTTTACCATGAAGGCCTGATTCACACAGTCTCCTCTTAACAGTTGTTCTAGAGATGTGTCTGCTGCTAGAACTCTGTGTGGCATTGACCTGTTCTCTAATCTGAGCTGCTGTTAACCTGTGATTTCTGAGGCTGGTGACGCGGATGAACTTATCGTACGCAGCAGAGGTGACTCTTAATCTTCCTTTCCTGGGTCGGTCCTCATGTGAGCCAGTTTCTTTGTAGCGCTTGATGGTTTTTGCGACCGCACTTGGGGACACTTTCAAAGTTTTCCCAATTATTCGGACTGACTGACCGTCATTTCTTAAAGTAATGATGGCCACTCGTTTTTCTTTACTTAGCTGCTTTTTTCTTGCCATAATACAAATTCTAACAGTCTATTCAGTAGGACTATCAGCTGTGTACTGTATCCACCTCCTACCACTGTATCCACCATATTTTCAGTTGTTTCACACTTTTTTGTTCAGTATATACAGGGGTTGGACAATGAAACTGAAACACCTGGTTTTAGACCACAATAATTTATTAGTATGGTGTAGGGCCTCCTTTTGCAGCCAATACAGCGTCAATTCATCTTGGGAATGACATATACAAGTCCTGCACAGTGGTCAAAGGGATTTTAAGCCATTATTCTTGCAGGATAGTGGCCAGGTCACTACGTGATACTGGTGGAGGAAAACGTTTCCTGACTCGCTCCTCCAAAACACCCAAAGTGTTTCAACAATATTTAGATCTGGTGACTGTGCAGGCCATGGGAGATGTTCAACTTCACTTTCATGTTCATCAAACCAATCTTTCACCAGTCTTGATGTGTGTAGTGGTGCATTGTCATCCTGATACACGGCACCGCCTTCAGGATACAATGTTTGAACCATTGGATGCACATGGTCCTCAAGAATGGTTCGGTAGTCCTTGGCAGTGACGCGCCCATCTAGCACAAGTATTGGGCCAAGAGAAGGCCATGATATGGCAGCCCAAACCATCACTGATCCACCCCCATGCTTCACTCTGGGCATGCAACAGTCTGGGTGGTACGCTTCTTTGGGGCTTCTCCACACCGTAACTCTCCCAGATGTGGGGAAAACAGTAAAGGTGGACTCATCAGAGACATGTTTCACATTGTCCACAGCTCAAGATTTGTGCTCCTTTCACCATTGAAACCAACATTTGGCATAGGCATGAGTGACCAAAGGTTTGGCTATAGCAGCCCATGTATATTGTCCCTGTGGAGCTCCCGACGGACAGTTCTGGAGGAAACAGGAGAGTTGAGGTGCACATTTAAGACAGACAGCTTCCTCTTGCGTCCACAGTTAATCCTGTTGGATGTGGTTCGTCCTTCTTGGTGGTATGCTGACATTACCCTGGATACCGTGGCTCTTGATACATCACAAAGACTTACTGTCTTGGTCACAGATGCACCAGCAAGACGTGCACCAACAATTTGTCCTCTTTTGAACTCTGGTATGTCACCCATAATGTTGTGTGCATTTCAATATTTTGAGCAAAACTGTGCTCTTACCCTGCTAATTGAACCTTCACACTCTGCTCTTACTGGTGCAATGTACAATCAATGAAGACTGGCTACTAAGCTGGTCCAATTTAGCCATAAAACCTCCCACACTAAAATGACAGGTGTTTCAGTTTCATTGTCCAACCCCTGTAATTCCACATGTGTTAATTCATAGTTTTGATGCCTTCAGTGTGAAGCTACAATATTCATAGACATTAAAATAAAGACAACTCTTTCAATGAGAAGGTGTGTCCAAACCTTTGGTCTGTACTGTATATGGTTATTTTTTTAGAGTCCCTAGATTCCCACCAGAATTTAAACCATTGTTATCAACAGAGCAAGTGGAGCAATGGTTCTAGAACCGGAGAACAAAGAGGAAATACTGGTCCTTCTCAAAATATTAGCATATTGTGATAAAGTTCATTATTTTCCACAATGTCATGATGAAAATTTAACATTCATATATTTTAGATTCATTGCACACTAACTGAAATATTTCAGGTCTTTTATTGTCTTAATACAGATGATTTTGTCATACAGCTCATGAAAACCCAAAATTCCAATCTCACAAAATTAGCATATCATTAAAAGGGTCTCTAAACGAGCTATGAACCTAATCATCTGAATCAACGAGTTAACTCTAAACACCTGCAAAAGATTCCTGAGGCCTTTAAAACTCCCAGCCTGGTTCATCACTCAAAACCCCAATCATGGGTAAGACTGCCAACCTGACTGCTGTCCAGAAGGCCACTATTGACACCCTCAAGCAAGAGGGTAAGACACAGAAAGAAATTTCTGTACAAATAGGCTGTTCCCAGAGTGCTGTATCAAGGCACCTCAGTGGGAAGTCTGTGGGAAGGAAAAAGTGCGGCAGAAAACGCTGCACAACGAGAAGAGGTGACCGGACCCTGAGGAAGATTGTGGAGAAGGGCCGATTCCAGACCTTGGGGGACCTGCGGAAGCAGTGGACTGAGTCTGGAGTAGAAACATCCAGAGCCACCGTGCACAGGCGTGTGCAGGAAATGGGCTACAGGTGCCGCATTCCCCAGACCTGGGCTACAGAGAAGCAGCACTGGACTGTTGCTCAGTGGTCCAAAGTACTTTTTTCGGATGAAAGCAAATTCTGCATGTCATTCAGAAATCAAGGTGCCAGAGTCTGGAGGAAGACTGGGGAGAAGGAAATGCCAAAATGCCAGAAGTCCAGTGTCAAGTACCCATAGTCAGTGATGGTCCGGGGTGCCGTGTCAGCTGCTGGTGTTGGTCCACTGTGTTTTATCAAGGGCAGGGTCAATGCAGCTAGCTATCAGGAGATTTTGGAGCACTTCATGCTTCCATCTGCTGAAAAGCTTTATGGAAATGAAGATTTCATTTTTCAGCACAACCTGGCACCTGCTCACAATGCCAAAACCACTGGTAAATGGTTTACTGACCATGGTATCACTGTGCTCAATTGGCCTGCCAACTCTCCTGACCTGAACCCCATAGAGAATCTGTGGGATATTGTGAAGAGAACGTTGAGAGACTCAAGACCCAACACTCTGGATGAGCTAAAGGCCGCTATCGAAGCATCCTGGGCCTCCATAAGACCTCAGCAGTGCCACAGGCTGATTGCCTCCATGCCACGCCGCATTGAAGCAGTCATTTCTGCCAAAGGATTCCCGACCAAGTATTGAGTGCATAACTGTACATGATTATTTGAAGGTTGACGTTTTTTGTATTAAAAACACTTTTCTTTTATTGGTCGGATGAAATATGCTAATTTTGTGAGATAGGAATTTTGGGTTTTCATGAGCTGTATGCCAAAATCATCCATATTAAGACAATAAAAGACCTGAAATATTTCAGTTAGTGTGCAATGAATCTAAAATATATGAATGTTAAATTTTCATCATGACATTATGGAAAATAATGAACTTTATCACAATATGCTAATATTTTGAGAAGGACCTGTAGTGTCCTGAAGGCTCTGGAGTTTTGGAGATCACTGGAGAGAAAAGATGGAGCTGCTGACATGAAGATGCAATTTGTGAGCAGGGAGAAGGTTAGTTGGCCTCCCTGTTTCAAAGTGGAAGAAGAACTCTTTAACATTCAATTCCTGCTGTTAACAAGCTCCATTGTATAAAATCTGACAAATATATTGATAAATGCCTTGTTCCTTGATTATGAGGGTACAGCCTTTGCTTTTAGTTGTAGACTATTCACCACATTCTAGCTTTTAACCTATATAAAACTGTCTTGCTTCCTTTCTTCACAAGTGATGGAAGTATGGTGAAGATAAGTCATGGTGAGGAAAGAAGGGAGCCAAGAAAGCTCTCAATGTTTCAGTACATCTACATTCACACACCTAAAGTAATAAGAAAAGGATCATAACTAAAAGAACGAGATCCTACAATTTGCTAAAATGAGTTTCCTACATAAGTTGGCTGGGATCAGGCTTAGAGATAGGGTGACAATCTTTGTCATTTCAAATACTTTGACAACCTCTACTCCTTAAGGTGGCTCAGGGAGCTGAGGTGTCTCGCTTTTCCAAGCATGTCCCACTGGAACAAGACCCACAGCACTCTGGCAGAGCAACATTTCCCTTCTGGCCGGGCTTGGAACCTGGCCACCTAGGAATCTCCTTGTCAGCTGCAGACCGAATGCCCGAGTTTTCTTTATGGACCTGCTGCAACCACAACCTAATCTCGGATTGGAAGTGGAAGAGAATGGATGGATGGATATTTTGTTTTTTTGTGGAATGTAAAAATTTTATGTTGTCTTTATTTTTAAAAAGATGATTATACCTAAATATTCTCCCTAAATATCCTCCCTAACCCTCTGCCATGTTTCATTGCCAGGTTACTACAGCAACTTCACAGGAACAAACCAAGTTTTGATTATAGGTTTAGCCTATTTTATGTTATGTGAACCCTGCAGTTTGGGGGTCATTTAAGTATTTCCATGGTGTTTAAGGTATAATCATTTTTGATCTGATACCCAGCATTTGTTGACGTACATAATGATAAGCATCTCCGCAGTGTTTAGTCCAGAGAAATTAAAGGGAAAATCTCATAGCCTGTTTGGCTAATTGTTATCCTGAAAACAACCATCAGCCTGATATCTCATCGTGGCATGGTGCTGACAGCATCAGGATGCCCTGCAGAGGACTGAGACTGTTGGAGAAGACAGTCTTAAGATAGAATCTTTAGACACCCCCTCACCTTAAAAAAGCTACATAAAGAGACAGCTACATAAAGAGACAGCTTGCAGCTTACAGGCTGGATTTCTGCTTCCTCTGCTGCTTATGAGAGGGGCAGTTTCTAACAATTGGTGCTATGCTATAGTTTAAATCTTTTAAAGTGTTTCATATAAATAAAGTGCTGAGATTTCCTTGGTAGAACTTGGTCTTAGTGTGCTTTGTATTTCTTATTTTAGGAAGAAGCTGCTAATCTTTTTAACTACTTGCAGGAGTTAAAGGAGTTTGACATAAACAGATGTATTCATGGTGTCTGTGGCCCACAGTTTGAAACTTGGATGAACAAAAGATGATAAAGAAATTGTGCAGAGGGCATGGCTTGGCCCTCTTTTGCCCCTGCATATGTAAATGTACTGGTTTGGCAGGAACTGGTGATCGGGAGAGGACCGTGGGGCTCTAGTGGTGTTGCAGGGAAAGATCTGTTGGGGAGGCCATCCCCCTTGGTGTGGTGTTGTTTGCTTGTGTGGGGGGCCGGGCCAAGTTGCAGCGTTTTGGGTTGCTGGCACATGGCCTATAGTTCTCGTGGATGTGTTGGGCTGGCTGTGAACTGCAGGGACTTGGCTGGGCTTTGGTGGGGATCCCACCCTCTTGGGCTCCCTGGTGCCCTCACTAGGTGGTATTGCACTCTTGAGTTTCTTCTTAGATCTTGCCACCACAGTGGGCTGATGCCTACCCAGTGGGTTAAGGGCCCCCTCTTGGCGCTGGGTGGTCTTACTGCTGGGCGGTCTTGCTGCCATGTTTTTGTATGGGTGCTGATGTGAACAGCTGCACCTCCAGTCACCAGTCTGTCAAGCTTCTGAAGTTTGCGGACGACACCACCCTGATCGGACTCATCTCTGATGGTGACGAGTCCGCGTACAGATGGGAGGTGGACCATCTGTTGGACTGGTGCAGCCAGAACAACCTTGAGCTCAACGCTCTAAAGACAGTGGAGATGGTTGTGGACTTCAGGCAGAACCCAGCCCCACCTGCCCCCATCACCCTCTGTGACTCCACAATTGAAACCACACTGACACCCCCCCCCCCCCCTTTTTTTTTTGCTGACAGGACACTTGTAACCTGTAACTCTATGCGTTACATTAACGCTCAGCTTGGACTCCTGCTTTACTTGCACTGCCATACTTGCACAATGATCACCTGCACTGTCGTATTGCTCTTGCATCTTATACTGCTCTATACTTACTCTCACTCACTTAAAACTGTGCACATATATTTATATTATATTGTAGATATGTTTATACTGTTTAATTTGTATTGTATTGTACTGACTACGCCAAAACAAATTCCTTGTATGTCCAAAAACGTACTTGGCAATAAAGCTTTTCTGATTCTGATTCTGAACAGGCTCCCGGCCTAATTTAAGAAAGTCATATAAGAAATTTGGACAACATCTTAATAACATCTATTTGCAGAGCAAAACTGCCTTGGTACATGTATGCAAGCAGCTTCTCTATATGGTATGTGTGAAATACCTGAATAAACACCAAACAAACAAACAAAATAAAAAACAAAGCCATATAAACCAATCAAAATCCAAGACATCTTTTCAGACATGGGGTGGGGGAAAGTACTGTGCAGCTAAGTGAGGTGAATTGTTCCCTCTGTCAGCAGGAAACAGTGTCTGCTACTTAACACAGGGGGGTGCCAACTTCTCATTGATTGCACATACCAAAAAAATATAATACAAACTCATCCAGCAACTCATCCAACTGAGACATGTCATGGCCCCCAAAACACACAATTTTAATGGCACCCAGCGTGGCTGCCCCTGTTGCCCATCTCAAAAACTGCCACTAGACGATGAAGTGATTTAAATCTTTTCTCAATATTTAATGTCAAAACAGGCTTACTCAAAATTTCTTTAACAACTACATGCATCATTTTCAAGAGGTTTTATTGTTGTGCGTTGATTTTATTAAGCCACAAAATCATACCAAATCCCTTGTCAATTCTGTGCTGGCCACTGTTGGAAATGCTACAACATGTTGATCAAATTAGCAGCAACTGACATTCCTGAGAAAATGGACTGAATTTATGTGATGATTTTTCAGTTATACTGACCAATCTAAGCACTTTTCACTAGAGCCACACCCAATCGCACACACATTCATACACTGACGCACACATCAGTAGGCAAATTGGAGTTAAGTGCCTTGCCTAGGGGCAACAGAACAGGAGGAAGCTGGAATCAAACCCACATCTTTCAAATTGTAAGACCACTACTCTTCCCACTGATTATTTGTTATTATTATTTGTTCTCTATTGAATAAAGTAAAGAGTCCAACATACCAAACGTGCCAAATTATGACCTTAAAAGCAAGGTATGCAGCGAAACAAGGTTTTTGTGTTACATGTTTATGTTTTAAATTAGACCAAAGAGTAATCATTTTTGTATTCATAACTTACAGGAGTGTTACAGGCAGATTAGATAGCTAGCATTGGATGTAAGAATGACCACCTCAGAGATTAGAGACTTAAGACCTGACAGGCTTGTGGACCTCTGAGATGGAATGTTCTATACCCACCTATGACAGATTAGTGTTTATGAAACCTTTATTTGTGAAATTTAAACTGGGATTTTTCCCAAAGACAATTAATCATCTAGTCTCACCTTTAAATATTGTGTTTTGTTTCATCACACAAGCTGGATTCATTGTTACAATTTTCAAAGTGCACACATTTTGCAAGGATCTGAGTTTTTATTATGGCAGGTTGTATACGAAATGAATATGTTAGACATTTGGATTTTGATTGAGTCCATCTAAACAAACTAAAAGTTTTTTTTTTTTTATAGAAAATGAAAATTTCACATTCAATCCAGAGTCTATCTGTAGGTAAGCACTATTTGTTTGACAGCTCTTTCAAAACCACCATTATTGGAGACAGAGTGGAAAGAAATAGTTTCGAAAACCCAGTGTGTGTGTGTGTGTGTGTGTGTGTGTGAAAAGTTGAACAACCGTCAAACATTTTACCCTACAGCTTTCACCATATTTTTCTTTCCTCACGCATAATTATGACTGCTGCTGGTCATAAGTGTGTGTGTGTGTGTGTGTGTGTGTAATAATCACATAGTTTGTGTCTGTCAGAAACTCGTCACTCACCTGCAGCAGTGAGATTCAGCCGTTCACTTAAAGGGAAATACCTCTCGTTTTAAAATGTCAGTCGGAGCTTGTTATTCATCGGCTTCGCGCACACACACAGGGACACACACACAGTCTCACATGTGTTCCCCACTTGTTGGTCAGGTTAATGGTTCTCAGATTGCTGTGTGACATTTTGGACAGATGGAGGGCGGTGGATAACTGTCAGTCACCTTCTTCCTCCCCACTCGGCTCAATTTAAACCATCTGTCTTGACTCTGAGTGTCTGAGGATGGTGATTCATTCAGACTCTACCATGATTTACAACAGTGTAGACATTCTGTATTTCCGATTTTGGTGAGACGGAAAGTTATTCAGTAAAATTGTTATTTTATGTACCTGTTTGTCTCTGTGATGGTTCTAATTGTGTGTCTTCCTGTTCTGAAAACACAAACTGTGTTGCTTTACTGGTGTGACTGTAAAAAACAAGTAAAGAGCCTTTCGGTGTCGCCAAAAGTCAGATGTTTCCAATTTATTTTCAACTGTTTAAATGCCAGTTCAACTCATCATTCTTGCTCTAAAGTTTATTTTGGTATCTAGTTGCTGTGAGAAACAGTAGATGATGGGGGTCATTAGGGTCCCAATGTCACAGTGGGGTTTTGGGGTGGACCGAAGCACAGTCAAGAGCTCGGGTGCAGCATTTCAATCAGTCTTCAGTTTATTCAAAATATCAAAAACGTAACAAAAACACACTGCAGGTACTGACCAGAGTCTGAATCCAAAACAACTTACTGACACTGCAGGAACATGGGAAGGACGAGGGTTGCGAGCGTGAATGAACAGGCAGAACAGAAAGTGAACAAACAGAGGAACCAGCAGAGAACAAAGAGCACAAACCAACTAATATACAGGGAGACGTGAGAGGAGAACAAAGGGCAGATAATCAAAGAGACACAGAACAGGTGTAGCAAGGAGACAGGGAGGCTGAAGGGACATGTGGAACTGATTAACCAATAAAGAGAAACAAAGACCTAAGCAGAACAATAGACTAAACCAAAACATAAGAAATCTAGAATAACCAAGAGGTAAATGAAACAGAGGAACTGGAAGGAACAGAAGTATAACAAGAACCTAAGGCCTAAGCAAAAGGAAACCATAAAGAAACCCTGACTACAAGTAAACAAACAAACACTGAAAGAACAAACTGAGAATGAAGCAGAGGACTAGAATAAAAGTAAACAATAACTCAAGCTGACCTAACAGGAAGCAGAACTGGAACACTAGAAACTAAACATAAAGAACTAAGCTAGACAGAACAGAATAAAAACACAGAAAGGGAATAAAGATGAGGAGGAACAGAAAACATAGACTAGAAAAACAAGAAAAGTGCAAGGTGAAAAAATACCAAACATAAATAAACACAGAGATACTAAAAGAGGAACTAAAGAATCCAGGAGAACATAGAACCATAATATAGAGACTAATCATAATAATAGAACCGTAAGGAAAACGTAGTAAGGGAGGAAAACAACAAAACACCAGGAGGCGGTAGCGGGAGCAAAACAGACTAATAAACATAATAGAAACATCTAGACAAAATTAACCATCACAGAAACCCTAAGACAAAGTCCAAAATGTCACTCCGTGACACCCAATTACCCGATTTTGCTCTGGGCCCTGCATGAAGTTCAGCTGGTCGAGAGCTGACTGAGTAAAATATGTGATGTCATAGTGTTTGTGTGTTAGTGTGACTAAGGCACACTTTTTCAGCTAAGTGAACGCAGTCTTTAGAGATTGTTTACCCTGTAAGCAACTCTAAACAGGCCTTTTATTCTGCAAATTCTCAGTAACAATGAAGAAGAATCTTTAAATCAAAGGTCAGATATGTCAAATCTTACGCCTTGGATGTTTTTATGTCATTAGAAAATTTGAACTCATGAAAATATTAGAGGAATTAGATCTTTTCTCATTGCAGGCTTGCACTGTGCTTTGGCCTTTAAAGACTCTCTTTGGAGTAATCAGAGCTATCTGACCATGCCGCATTTTATTATGCATTATTTTTGTTTGGATCTCATGATAAGTGTCAAAGAAAACAGAAGTCAAATTGTATGTTTTATTAATGTGAAGGGGTTTGCACTGATGTTACATAGAGTATTTATGCTTATTGGTAGGGCAAGGAAGGATAGAAGAATCCTGTTTCTACATACACAAAGATACCTCAAAGTAATACAGTTCTCTGGATCTGTGTGTTTGTTTCATGTTTCTAGGAAGCTTCTGTAAACAACAACATGCAGAATAAAATTTCAGACCAGATTATACTTGAATTAAGTTTATTTTCAACAAGCAGCAATGAAAAAAAAGGTACAAAAGAGACTTCATAGACTTCAGTAAGGGCTTCTGTGGCTTCTGGTAAAACCAGAAGTTTAATTATGTGAGGAAGGTAAGATGGGTCAAAATGGGATTCTCTGCATCAAAGGGGAATGGCTTACTGATTCTGAGGAGAGGTCGAGATCCTGATGATAACTTGAAAGGTTGAATTGTTTACGTGAAGGCGAGTTCCAGTGTGAGTGGAGCTGGTTTAGGGGTTGGAGAGCAGGCAGGCAGGTGATGGCTGATTTTGTAAGAGCTGCAGCGAAAAACTGAAGAAGGACTTCTGAGGAGATCCGTCTTGAAGAGGATTAAAGAGGTAACTTGGCAAGGCATGAGGCCACCAGAAGGAAACCAATCTAGAAGGCAAAGAAAAACACAAAAACATGAATCCAAGGCAGGTAAGGTATCTGGCTAAAGTGCTAACCATGAAGATGTAGTCAACAAATCTCCTGCAGAAGTGAAAAACAATATCAAATGAGAGAAGTTTGATCTTGTTAGTTTTATAATTTTCTTCTCTTTAAGATGACACGCATCTAATACATTTGTTTGGAAAACTAACTGTTAAGGGTCCCATATTTCTTACCATCCTGTGGTTGAGGATATATGGCAGAAATATTTATGGTTTGACCTCTGGGAAGTTAACACATCAAGCTCAGGTTAACCCCTGACACACAGGCTCTTTAATCAAGGATGCTCAGATCTACACATCTCCTACTATTTTACTAATGTTTACACAGTTTTCACACTTAGGAACCTGTAAAACTAATATAGTTCACAATGCAGTCTTCTTCCCTTCTCTTCCTGCCCACCTGTCCCAACTTTGATCATTATGTAGTTCACCTATTAGTTTTCCTTTTGGTTTTTTATTAACGTCACTTGCATTCAGACGGATGAGTGAAATCAGTTCACCTCTTTGTCAAATGTTTCACAGTCTTGTTGTGGTTTATTCCCCTCCAAGATCCATTTTGTACTAGTAAACAAACAAGTAATACCCCTGTACCTAAACCTTGTGGTATAAATATTTTCATGGTGTGTGGAGATAAAAATGCTTGCATCTCCAATATAGCTTAGTATAACTGTAAATTATGAAATGTAAATCTGAAAACTTTGCTCACATTACATTTTGATGAACATATTTGCATTTATTCCCATTTGGGTGCAAAATAGAAAATTACTTCAAACCATTTGTGGTCAAAGTGGGAATGAATAATGCCCTTGGTAAGTACAAATTAATCCAGGGTTGGCACGAAACATCCCATGTCAGAGGCGCCATTTAAAAGTCAAAAATTTGCAACTGGCCATAATTAACCAGAAAAGATGCAAAGATCACAAGGCAATATGTATGATACATACTGCATGTAAAATTGCTGCTGTCAGAAGTGAACAAAGTTACTTAAATTTAAAATTTAAACCAGGTCTCCACTATTAGTCTATATTAAAAGTTCAGGTGTCAATCAAAAATGTAAGATTCAATATTTTACCCTATTTATTATATATGTTTTCAGACCCGGCCTTTGGCTTTCTTTTGACCACTGGATGGAAACAATACAAGACATATAGTCTTGTGTTTTCTTGGTGTTCTAGAGTACTGTGCAAGTGTTTTAGGCAGGTGTGAAAAAATGCTGTAAACAAATAATGCTTTCAGAAATATAAATGATGATGGTTTATTTTCATCAATTTACAAAATGCTAAGCGAGCGAACCCAAACATACAGCCAAAGTCATTAAGAACTATCTTCAGGATAAAGAAGAACAAGACTTACTGGAAGTGATGGTTTGGCCCCCACAGAGTCCTGAACTCAACATCATGGAGTGTGTCTGGGATGACATGAAGAGACAGAAAGATGTGAGGAAGCCTTCATCCACAGAAGATCTGTGGTTAGTTCTCCAAGTTGTTTGGAACAACCTACCAGCCGAGCTCCTTCAAAAACTGTCTGCAAGTGTACTGAGAGGAATTGTTGCTGCTTTGAAGGCAAAGGGTGGTCACACCAAATATTTATTTGATTTAGATTTCTCTTTTGTTCTTTTACTGCATTTTGTTGATTGATGAAAATACTTGATTAACATTTCCATTTTTGAAAGCATTCTTTGTTTACAGCATCTTTTCCACACCTGCCTAAAACGTTTGCACAGTACTATATTTAAGACAGTGTCCTGCTCCTCCACTGGCCTGGAGAATTGCCCACACTGGCTTTTTCCATAATAACATGTCAGGCATCGATGTCCACATGGCCAAAACACATATTGTAGAAAAACTGACTTTATCAATTCATGTTATAAAAGAAGAGTTGACAGCTCGTACTTTTTCTGTTTTCAGGGTTTTCACCATCTTTGCATTTTTGATTTACAAAATAAATAACTAATATATAAACATTTTTAAACAAGAAAACACCACTTTGCAATTTTTAGACCTCATATTTAAATAAACAATAGAATAGATTGGTAGATCACCCTAAAACGGACTAAACTAATGGACTTTAGGTCAGAACCCCAATGAAAGAAACTGCAGACTGTAACATTTTCATAATTTACGTTATCATCACAAAATTCATGAAAACGTAAGAAATTTGTTTATGGATGAAGTTAGGCTAAAAACTGATGACACTTTTATAAGAGGCATTGATCTGTTGTGGAATTGGCACTACTAGTTCATGGACGATCTGCTACAACTGCAAAATGCAAGTGAAGGCCAATCATTCAGAGATAAGGTTTTGCAGACGTTTAAAGCAGGATTAGGTTACATAGCAATATCCCATACTTTAAACATCTCATAGAGCACTTTTCAAACCATCATCTGAAAATGGAAAGAGTTTAGCACAACCGCAAACCTACCAAGACAGGGTTGTTCACTTAAACTGACAATGAAAAATTAATTACGGAAGTAGCCACCAGACCCATGGTAACCCTGGAAGAGCTGGAGAGATCCAAAGCTCAGGTGAAAGAATCTATCAATAGGACAACTATTTGTTTCTTACTCAAAAAATCTGACCTAAATAAGAGTGGTAATAATAAGTTACTCTGATCAGATGAGACCAAAATTGAACTTTTTGCAAAATCCCATGTATGGAGGGAAACTGCACATTACCCTGAACCCAGCATTCCCACCATAAAACAGCATCCTGCTGTGGGGATGCTTTTCTTCAGCAGGAACACTGAGACTCGATAGAATTAATGTAATGATGGATGGCATAAAATGTAGTGCAATGCTGGAAGAAAACCTACGAGAGACTGGGGTGGAGAGTCACCTCTCAGCAGAACAATGCCCCTTAACAGACTGCCAGACCTACAATACAAAGGGCTATTATAAAGCATACTAATGTCTTAGAATGGTCCAGTAAAAGTCCATACTTAAATCCAATGCATAGCCAAAATCAAAAACAGATGTCCACAGATGCTCTTAATTACATCTGACAGTGCTTGAGCTATTTCGCAAAGAAGAATAGGAGAGCATGTCATCCTCTAAATGTGTAAAGACATACCTCAAAAGAGTTGCAGCTGTAAATGCAGCGAAAGGGATTTCCAGAAAATATTGAGTCAGGAAGGCTGAATATGTGTATTTAAATATATATGTCACACCTTACAGAAGTGTTTTAAAACACATATCTTTTAAATCTGTTATACAATTATGCCCTATTTTGTGCTCGTCTACCATGTTAAAAATATTGTAAAACACATTAAAGTTTGTGGTTGGGACGTGGCAAAATGTAAAAAAGTTCTTGGAGTACTTTAGAAAGTATACCATTCCACACATGGAGATAAGGCTGTCTTGTTTATCCTATAAGCAATTCAGAATCTTCAGAATTTGGAAATTTAAACCATTAACCTCTCTGTCCCAGCACCACCTCCTTCTCTGCTTCTCTCTTCTATATTTGACAGATGTCTGAGGTCAAATCACAGCAGCCCAGGCCAATACTGAAGTGGTGTGATGGAGTTGGCAGTTTCAAATTTCCTGTCAATAGCTCTCAGTCCACTCTTTCATCAGTCCTTGCTCACTTTTTGCATTCTCTCCTGCAGGACAGAAGGACTGTTGAAGATCTGATCTTTGTCTTTGTGCAGGTTAAGATGAAACGTGTGGAGAAAAGTGATTTATTTTTCTAACGCCAACATGCTGAAAGAATTATCTTACAGGATCTCATCTCACCTATCACGCCTACACCCAAAGTAATCATATTTACATGGCATTATCTATTTAGTGGTTAATGACATGCTGCAAGCTCACCATTGTGCTATTACACCTCTTTATCTTCCATCCTATTATACATGTGATGTGATTTCATCCGCGCTGCTGCACATTTACATATCCATTCAATCACACTCCACTGACTAATAAGTTTCAGCTTAATTAAACTCGTTTGCATGTGGTGAAATCCCATCATGCGGCATAATAAAATGAGCCCAGTGTGATCGCAGGTTGTCAAGGTGGGTGTAGTCCAACGGGTATATTTAGCAAAAAGGCCTCTGGGTAAAAACATACATCATCAGTGAGTGTACCAGAGCCACTGTCTGCTGTGGAATAAATACGAAGGAATACTGTATCCTTTCTTACATTGTCTCAGTAAGTAACTTTCACCAATGGAAGATAAAATGTGTTTTTTGATCCATTTCAAATTGTTAAATATAAATCAAAATTAACTTTTGTATTGTTTTTCAAAGCAAATAGCAAAAATATACATTTTAAAAGGCACTTTTCTAATACAAAAGTAGCTTTTGGCCACACATATTTAAAACAAAATTCCCTTTATATATTCATATTATGATGTAGCATATGTAACAGCAAAATGCAGCAGCCAGCTGCTTCAAACACAGCACAAATTGTTTTAAAAGAAGAAACCTTTCTAAAGGGATCATGCCAGATGGATACATGGCCACAGTGCAGAAATGGATCACCTTCTTACTCTTCTCATCTGAAATGATATCTGAATCTTGTTTATGCTTTTAAATCTATCACCTTCTTGGTTTGGATCGGACCAAAGTGCAGATAAGAGCTTGGCAGCCGCATGATGAGAGGAAGACTTTTCTTTAATTAAAGGTCTCCAAAACGTAACATAATCACAGCATGTACAAACATGAGTTGAGCCAAAAACTTACATGTGTACATAGTTCTGTAACGTAGCAAAACTGAGCATAAACAGGGGTAGTGAACGAGGAATAGTGACGGAGGAACCAGCGGGGAACAAAGAACACAGACCAACTAATATACAGGGAGAAAGGAAAGGCAGGTAATCACAGGAACTAAGAACAGGTGTGGCAAGGAGACATGGAGGCATAAGGGACAGGTGGAACTAATTAACAATAAAGGAAACCATAGACCTAAGAACGGTTAATACAAAAACACAAACCAAGTCCAAGGATGTCATACCATGACAAAATCCTGCCACTGGCTTGTTGCATCACCCAATGCTGTCTAACCCTAATACAGGTCAGCTGATCCATGGCTGTAAGTAGCTCACTTGGTGAGTTATGGGTGCTACAGAGGAGGGCTGACTTCAACCCCCCTCACTGCATTTTTACAAAAACATCTGTGATGGCCAAGGGTACTATAATCGCACCTTGAAGTGTTTTGTGAAAAGGGTTTATCTAAGGGAGCCAACTACACCAAGTTGTTGACTTTACAGCAATCATACAGAGTAAGCATGTGGTAACGGTGGAAAGGAACGACAGGAAGAAACCCTCCCTCAGAACCTGGTTCAGTAAGTGCGGCCTTCTGCCGTGAACAGCTGGAGGTTGAGACAGAGCTGTCATTATTCTCATGTGTTATTTGTTTGTGTTTTGAGTTGCATGTCTGTTTCTCTGCACCACCCTGTTCAGTTGCTGTTATTCATAGTTCATTCTGGTGTTCTGATATTGCTGTTTCTCCTCTGTGTTCCCAATCATCTGTGTTAACTAGCCTCCCTCCTTCAGTTGCTCTCCATTCTCCCTGCCACCAGTTGCTCCACATGTTTCCTGATTGGCTCTTCTAGTTCATTGGCCATTTCTTCACCCTGCCTCTGTTTTTAAACTCTGGTTTTCATTGCTTGCCACTGGATCCTGCTGTTTGTCATGCTCTGTGTGGTTTATCTGCTCCATCTTTGGAACTCTGCCCATGTTCCATGTTCCTATATCTCCTGTAAGTTTACCTGTTCAGTTGTGCTATTATTCAATAATTCTACTCACCATGCGGCTTTGACGCTCCTGGTCCTATTAAACACCCCATTATGACGAGAACAGCAATACAAAACCAGACATACTGGTTTAAGGGTACTTTCTATGTTAAACACGAATCTAAAACAGTTATAGACAGCAATAGCTCTTTTAGTGGCTTCATCTCTGAAACGTTCATTCAAATATCAATTAGGGTTGGCTTGAAGTGACTTTTTAGGGCCAATCAACATTTTATAGGAGTACTAACTCTAGATAACCTCAAAGAGTTTGATTGGTGTGACAGTCTGTGTCCCTAAAACAGCATTTTGACAGCTAGATTAGTGCTGTGCAGTTAAACCATAACCCTTGACTGAAAAGTAAGAGTTTTAGCTGATTCCATTCACTGATGTATATATGTAGTATTTTCAAAGTACATAAGGATATTTCTAATGGGGAAGATAGACTGTTTCTCCAGACAACAATACCAGGATTAAAAAGAAACAAAAAGCTAAAGCACAAAAATTATTTTACCTAAAGAGAAAAAAAGTATTATTTGAGAATTTATAAAACCAAGATACATGCTGAATGGTTGCATACATCACAGTGCTCCTTGGATGTCCGTGTATCTTGCTGAAGATACTCCTCTCTCATGTGAAACAATATTAGCCACAGATGAAAAGTACGTACCCTGAGAATGGTGACAAACAGAGGTTTCAGTTGCATCTTCGGTTGACACAACAGCAAAATAATATTTTCCTCAAAGTCTTGGGATCATCAATATGTTCTTTGGCAAATGTTTTGGGGTTCCTTTAGTCTGCAGTGCTTTTGGCCTTGGATCTCTCCTTTGGAGGCCATCTTTGCCCAGTATTTCTCTTATTTCTGAAAAATGAACTCTAACCATGGCTTATCAAAGTGACACCTAAAGCTTTAGATGTTGCTCTGGGTTTTTTATGACCTCCTGGATGAGTTGTTGATGCTCTTGGACAAATTTTGGTAGGTGGGACACTCTATTTGTGGCTAATGGCTCTCGCTGTTGTTCACAGAAGTCATAAAGTTTTAGAAGCACTTTTCTAACCTTTTCCTGACTGAAAGTTGTTTGTGACTTTGTTTCTGATTTGTTCTTGAATTTCAATTCAATTCAGTTTATGTATATAGCACCAATTCACAACACATGTTGTCTCAAGGTTTTTCACAACAGTCAGGTTCATACATTCCAATTAATCCTAACCATTGAACAGTTCAGTCAGATTCAGTTATTTATTCAAATTGGATAAAACGTTTTTCTATCTAAGGAAACCCAGCAGATTGCATCCAGTCAGTGACTTGCAGCATTCACTCCTCCTTGATTAGCATGTAGAGACAGTGGACAGTCACTGGCATTGACTTTGCAGCAATCCCTCATACTGAGCATGCATGTAGCGACAGTGGAGAGGAAAAACTCCCATTTAACAGGAAGAAACCTCCAGCAAAACCTGAATTTCTTTAGCTCAGTGCATGATGCATTGCTTTTTGAGGTCTTTCAACCTAGTTCATGTTGTCGGACAGATTCGGTTTCAGTGGTTTTAGGATTCAACAAGTCTGGCAGAAATCAGGCCTGTGTGTGGCTAGTTAAACAGAACCAAAGTAATGGGGGTAATCATAGCTAGTTCTGGTTTAACAATGTTAACATATGGCCAAGTTGGCCTTTTTTCATTTGAAAACGGAATTTGAAAGGTTTTATAATCTAAACCATTTAAGTGTGACAAAAAAGCAAAAACAGAAGACATTTCTAGTTCGGTAAAAATATTTTTTTACCAAACTAGAAAATATGTAAAACCCTTGAATTAATGTATGTATACTTTCCTTTTACTAAAATAATACCTGCTGCACTGAACAGTGCAAAAATATATATGTATATAATGTACAGCCTAATGTAGCAACATACTCTCTATGATCATTTTCTCTTTCTTCTCTGAGTCTGTGTAAAGAGGTGGTGAGGCTTTTTTCCCAGTTTAGTCTGCTTTGAAGGTTTCCTGATGGAAGGCTTGGAAAAGCATGACCAATTGATTGGAGGTTGCAGCCAACATGTCGCCTGAGTGTAAGTGAGGGTACTTAGACAAATCAACAAGAAGAGACACAGCCCTGAAGCAGTGGATCACAACTTCATGAGCTGCAGAAACCCGAAGCTAAACCGCGGAAGAAAAAATGCTGATTCTCCTGACCTCGTTGACAAGGTTTGACCCATGAAAGCTGTCTCTAAAAAAAAGATCTGCTTTATTTCAAGTTGAAAAGAGGGCTGATTGGAGACTTATCCAGCATTGATTTATGAATACAAATGTATTCAGCAGTGGCCTTCTCATTTCCCATTGCTGCCAATCATTATTGTAGACTCATCATTTAAACCTAATCAGTGCCTAGCTTTGGCAAGAATATTTCCTCCATCTTTCTGTCTTTTGTCTTAATTTTGCTACTTTACAGCATCATATCTTTCATTGTCAACCTTTAAACATCAGGCTTCTTGAAACGTCTATTCAGAGACGTCTGGATTAAACATTTAACATTTTACAGTTTGCTCAAATTGTAGGAAAGGAAAGTGTTTTCCTAATAATGGGGGAAAAAATGGGAAAGTTTACTCAAACCTCAGATTCAGGACGAGCAATGTGGTTTTCTTATTTTTTCACAGAGTTGCTAAGGGGGGTCATGTGAGTCTGGTTGTCTGATCCATGTGTGTAGTAGATCTGGAGACGGCTTATGACCATGTCCAGCAAGGTATGTTGTTGGCTGGTGCAGAACACATGGAATATCTGGGTTGCTTTTTAGTGCTACAGTCCTTGTATCCCAAAAAGAGCAGTGTTCACATTCTCTTCACAAAGTCAAGCTTTTTCCCAGTGCAGCCTGGAATCCTTGACACGGAGCACCACAACTCCTGTTTGTGGTGTTCAAGGACAGAATCTCTAGGTGTAACGCGGGGAGAGGAGGGTGTCTGGTTTGTGAAACCCAGGTTCTCATTTCTGCTTTTTGTGGATGACGTGGTTCTGTTGGCATACCTAAACCATCATCTTCAGTGTGCACTGGAGCGCTTTGCAATCAAGTATAAAGTGGTCAAGATGAAAGTCAGATCATCTAAGCCTCTAGTTCTGCACTGGAATATGTAGGATTGCTCCATCTGGATAAATCTCTGTTTTGAGAGATACTTAACTGTCTAGGTTTGTGCTTCTTGGGTGATGGTGGAATGGAGTGGGAGATGGATGAGACAGATCGGGGCCTCGTCCGCAGCAATACAGATCCTTCTCTGGTATGTCATGGTAAAAAAAGAGCTGAGCAAACAGGGAAGCTATCTATTAACAGATTAAAGGATCACATAGTAGATACAAGCAGAGTAAATGAGCTTGCACTCTAGGGTGGTCGGATCCCCGCTTAAAGTTAAGGTGAGAAGCTCCATCACCTAGGGGAGTTCGGGGCAGAGTCGCTGCTTCTCCGCATCGAAAGGTGGAAAGTCAGGAGGTTCAGACATCTGATCAGGATGCCTCCTGAATGCCTAATTTCCCACTGAAAGCAGACCCCCGGGCAGACCCAGAACCTGCTGGAGGGACTACATAACCCTTCCTGCCTAAGAACACCTATGGGACCCCTGAATGAGCTGGAGATTGTTGCTAGGGAGAAGGGTGTTCGGGTTTCCCTCCTAAACTCATTTCCCCAGAGACTGGAAGATAGTGGACGGTTGGTTGGATAGAACTCAAAAACAAATGCAAAGCAAGTATGAAGCAGCCTATATGTAAATGTTTTAAATCAAAGCTTGATTGTTTGTGATCCGCATAGTCTAAAATATAAACTGTATTTGTTTTATTTACATTTCTCTATTAGAAAAAGGGTATTTTTTACAGAGAGAAACTCATTCCACAACAAATTCACTGCAATCTTTGTTTGCTGATTGACGGAAGCAAAGTGCTGTTTTCTGCTCTAATATTAAGCTGATTACTTTCATTCTGCAGGCCTTTTTCCATTCTTTCATTTCAACCACTTCTTCTCCTCCTCTGGTCTCTGATCAAATGTTTGAGACAGTTTTCGCTCCACTTGTAAAAAGTAATCAAAAAAGAAAGGAAAAAATCAGTTTCCTATTTTAGAAAACTTCAGAGGGATTCCCTGATTTACAAAAATACAGATTTGATTTGATGTCTGACAGAGAGAAACATTTGTACAAATTACTCTGCAGCTTTCCATTATTATTTACTGCACTATGCAAAGAAAAATATATGAGCACATTAAAAGCTAAATATTTATGCTGCTGTTCTTAAGATAATCACAAAATGTAAGTTAATTTGCCATCTTTATTGCCCTTGCATCTTTGTGGTCATTTTTTGGTCATTTCATCTGGACTGAGCTTCTTTACATTTTCCTCCCTTCCCTGATTAGGTGTCGTTCATTATACATGCAGGCATTCATTAAAAACATTGATTTCATGTGAAATTCGCATTCATTCACTCTCTAAAAAATTTGAATTTAGCCAGAAAAAAACAAACAAATAAAGTACAAATATTTACCTGCAGACAGAGTAAATCTCAGTGTATGTATTCGTACAGACAGTCCTGGATGTCAGGGTTTGACATTTTGGACTCTGTTCGGCTTTGTGTTTTACTTTTCAGTTGGGTATCTTTATTCTTTGGCCTTAGCAGTTTGTTAGTTTATTTGTCCAGTCAATTTGATGTTAGGTTTGTTCTCTTTCCAGCTCTTCCTAATAGGTTAGCTTTAGTTATTGTTTATTTTTGGTTTGTACATATTCTGGTGTACCCAGGTTCTCTTTATGGGCTCTTTGTGTGTTCTTAGGTTGTGTTCCTATGTTTCCTCTGGTTTAGTTCATGGTTATTCTACTTCTCTTATGCTTCACTTGATTATTTATCTTTGTTTATGGGTTTGCTTGGTCTGTGTTTCTCTTTATTGTTTTTTAATCACTTCACCCTTGCTCAGTTTTTGTATTTGTTTCACCTGTTCCTTCTGTCTCCCTGCCTCCTTGTCACACCTGCTCTTAATTCCTTTGATTACCTGCCTTTGTCTCCCTCTGTATATTAGTTGGTTTTGTTTCATTGTGCTTTGCTGGTTCCTTCCGTTACTACCACTGATTCTGTTTTGCTACGTTCCTGCAGAGAATACTTATGTAAGTTTTGGTCTTGACTCCTGTTAGTACCTGCAGTGATTTTTGCTATGTTTTTTGTGAAAACCTTTGGAATAAAAACTGAAGACTTCTTACAACATGCAGCTGCCCAGCTCTTGTCTGCACTTTGGTCCGATCCAAACTCAGAACGTAACACTGGGATGTTTATCAGCATAATTTGAAATGTGACCTGCACAAACCTGCACACAGGTGAACATCAGCTCAGAAGCCATTATCATTGACCAGTGTCTGCAGATGTACACACAACTCTTGTGTTCTTTGATTTTAAATAGTTTAAAAGGGAACAACTATGGTTGCATGGTGGCACAGTTGTTGCTGTTAGCACTGCTGTTTGTAACAAGAAGGTCCAAAGATTCTCCACCGACTCTAGTTTCCTCTCACAGGAAGAAAAAAAACATTCTAAATTTCTTGGAGACTCTAAATTGTCTTAAAGTGTGGTGTGCAAACAACACTTAAGGACACTGAAATATGTGCCACAAACCCCATTATGGACCTGTTTGCTCTTTTACATTATTCCAGTTGATCCACTGAAATCATGGGTCATGTGTACTTAAGATTCTGAGAACAAGGGAACTAAGGGGCTTGACATTTATCTTTAAGCATGTGCCTGAGTGCTATCCATGAGAAATGTTTCAGAGATTTCCCCGTATATGGTTGAGTCCTCCTCCAAGAGTGTAAGGATTATGATTATTGATTAATTAATATTCATCAAGAATTATCATTTAAAAATTATTTTTTAAATTTAATTTCTTAACCAAAAATCATTACTTACAAATAGAAATCAGAGATGTCCTCTGTGATTATGGGCTCAAAGCTCTTTAATAATTACAAATTATTAACCAAAACCACCAACTGTCACTGTTTATTCAACCACTTCACTGAAGGTGGAGGATCTACGACCTTGTTTTGACAGATAAATCACTCTTGAATGAAATAAACACAAACGCGTCTCTTAATTATATATATGAAGATTTATTGAAGCCAAATAATCCTGATATACCATTATTCTGGTCCAAAAACCTTCACCTAACTAACAAGCACCGTTCTACACAAAGGGAATAAAAATGACTACCTAACAATAATAATAAAAGAAAAATATATGCGCATTTAGTGTCTATGAAGATCAAACCAGTAGTTTTATGGACAAAATGTGTAATTTGGGTTAAATGGAAAGAGAAACCCTCCGTCCAGGAGGGGAAAAGATGAACCGTTAGTCGACTGCGTTACACAAGGAGGAAAACTCATCTCCTTGGACATAGAACCTCTGTGGGTTTCCACCTGTGCCGGGTGTGGCGCAGTCTTCGATGGGTAAATAAATCTCCTTATCTTCTCGTATCAGACAGATTTTCAGCTTTCAAGCTCTTCCGGGAATGGCCTTGTGGAGTAAAAGTTCGCCTGCAAGCTTTTATTCTTTTCCTGCTCTCGGTGGAGGTGGACGCTTTTTCTCTGTCTCACCCCTTTTTCACCCCTCCCATATCTGCCCTGCTTCAGCTCTGTGTCTTGTCTTTGGAGCCTCTTTTTGCATATCTTCCAAATTCTTAGTTATGGATTTGGTCAGCTGGTCTCTCAATGCAATTGATCAAATTTTCTCGACGAGAAGACAGGGGTCGGGAGAGCCCACTTGCCCGGACGGGACATTTTTCTCCGGATACACGATGGACTCCTGGCAGAAGTGGAATATTGTGTGTCTGTCGATAATGTCAGTCGAGGATGTGGAAGATGTGTATATAATTGGATGTTTGATATCAGGATTTCTGCTTTTTGGAGTCAGCGGTTACCTGGCATATCGAGAAATACGGAGAATTTCAGCAGCTGTTCTGGCAATTGTAAGGCTGTCTGGCATGTCTGATGGGATCTTCAGAGCGATCAACACTCAGACTGAGATGTAACGTGAGCTGAATCGCAGACTGGATGTGATCCTTACACAGGATCGCTGGCAGGTTGCGGTTCCTGGACTCAGGGGTGAAATGGGATAAATCTTGGAAAAAGTTGTTCGCTCGGATCTGGCAGAAAGACCAGGAATATGGCTGTTTGGATTCGCCTATGAGAAGCACCAGCGAGACTCTCAAGGCTGATGGAAAATTAAGAGTCAGCCTAACCCAAATAATTATTGTTTTTCTGAATCTGGCTCCCCTGCATGGCCTTGATGGCTGGCTATCTTCAACTTCTCCTGGAAGTTATGTAAACATGACGCTCTGCTCCCTCTGCCCCCTCCCTTCCCTGAGGACATCTGTGGACCTGCTCAGAACTTTGTGGCCGGTTGATGAACATTCCAACGAACCATCAAGGACAATGGCCTCTGTGACAGAGCTTCATGGACTCACTTACACACACACGAATGCTCAAGATAAACATATGCACCCCTCACACCACCTTCACCGTTCCCGGCATGATGTTGTTTTGTAAACTTGTTGCTTCTTTGTTCTGAGGTTTTTTGCAATCTCAAACTGTATCCTGCTAAGGATAAAGTGTGAAATATGATTTTTTTTCCCTCTACTTACCTAATGTGGCCTCTTTTCTCATCTAGCAAGGGCAGCGCCTGTGAATGGGCAGCAAAGCCTCGGTGACCCGTCCCCCCATTGTCTTCTGTCATGATGTATGTTTAGATGGGTTGTACTGGAATTCTAATTTCCCCTCGGGGATCAATAAAGTATCTTTGAATTGAATTGTCTCTCCAGATTTGCGCCTCCGTTGCGCTGCCCTGTGAGACAGGCGGGAAATGGCAACGAAACTCTGCATCTCAGCCGGTTCATACTCCCAGTGACGTCAGAGCTGCGACGTCTGTTGAGCTGCGTGTGTCAAAATGTGCGACCAAAATGGATGGCCCCAACAAGAGCATTCAGTGTTTTAAATAAAAGCAAAGTTGTTGAGTGCCATCCTGCAACATGTTATCCCCATCAAATTCTGCTGATCAGTTTATTTCTCAGATCACACAGACACTGGAAGATAATCCTGTGTCTTTGCTCTCTGCTGACTGTGCTACTGGTTTTATATAACTACATCACACTTCTACAACCTCATACATCACAGAACAAAAGTGGGATCTTTAGGGCAATCCTGGAAGGCTTATGTGTTGCCTTGTCATGAACTGAGGACCTGTCTAGGATGTGCCTCTAGTCTATCGATTGCTTTAGAAAGGCACCAGCCCACCTAAGAGCCTGCAGGGATTAAGCATGCATATTTGGAAAACTAGCATCTGATGCCATTTATGTAGCACTGCAAAAATCTACATGATAGGCACGTTTGTTTCTATAGCATCATTTATACAAGGTGATCAAAAGACCTTTATAGAAAACCAAAGGAAATACATGAAAAACAAAAACAAAGAAAGAGCACTTAATGTGTTCAGAAATTTAAACAATACTCTTAGCTAGAAATTTTCTGTGATGTTTTCTGCGATGAAGAATTTCCCTTTTTCCTTCATTTTGGATATATTTGCTTCCCTGTAATCCTGCATATATTTATCCAAACTACCCTCATTTAAAAAATTTGAAAAATCTCTTAATTGAATTATCTAAAGGTAAAAATAATAACAAAGTCAAAATTGTCTTAAATGTTCTAAAAATGACCATCTTTAAATTACCACTAATGTTATTTTGCTGTTATTGTCCATCTCCACAGACTGCTATTATATAATATCCATCTTTCATGCAAAAATAAAATAGTTTATGGCCTGGTACAAAACAAATGTTTTGGTTTCTATAGCTGTCACTTTGTATGAAAGAGAAGTGCTGTGGCAGCTACCCAATGCTCCGTTTACATGTCATTCTTGAGTCTGAAAATCCAAGATGGCAACAGCCAAAGGACAAACTGAAGACTACAAAACAGCAGTCCACAAGCCACCGGGTGATGTCAGTGTCTATATCGGACTCCCACATACATTTTGTGATAGTAATAGAGGACAAACCTGTATGGTAATTTGTTTTAGAGATCCTGTTGTGTTTTTTTTTATCATTTTGACTCTCATTTAGATCTTTGTTGTATGCCAATTTTGAGCACGATGCTGCTGCCAGTTACTGGTATTTCCCTGCTATTATGCTGCAGCTGGCAAGTAAAACTGTCATGACAGTGGTGTTCAGCTGACAGACATCATTCTCCATCAAAGTAGCTGTGAATAATGGAAGGATAGTACTGCTGTAACTTGCCTCCTAAACTCAGTGCACCTTTACAGCTGGTGTATTTAGATGCCACCAATGGCCTTAATATTTTATGTAGAAACATTAAATGTTTGACAGATTCAGTTCCCTGCAAAGGTACTCATAACCCTCAAAGTTGTTGACATTATTTAACGAGAAAACTAAAAATGTCGATGTGTTTTCTTTG
Organism: Girardinichthys multiradiatus; assembly: GCF_021462225.1. Classification (NCBI taxonomy): domain Eukaryota; kingdom Metazoa; phylum Chordata; class Actinopteri; order Cyprinodontiformes; family Goodeidae; genus Girardinichthys; species Girardinichthys multiradiatus. Next base: position 44,778,766 of record NC_061796.1, on the reverse strand, counting down.
GCTTTTACAGCTAGATGATAAGTAGTATATAATAGTTAGTTGGAAGGAAATTGATACATGGTTTTCAAAGTTGGTTTACATGTAAAAATCTGAAAAATGTGGTGTGCATTTATTTTTTAAACCCATCCACTCGAATACCTCTAAATAAAATCCTGTGCAACCATTTGACTTCAGAAGTTGCCACTAATCAAGTCCATTTGTTTGCTATTTAATCTCAATATAAATCCAGCTGTTCTGTGAAGGCAGTAGCAGAAAACTGTGAGTACGGTGCATTTCATGACAACCTTTTAGGAGATAGGCTTGTAGTGTGTCTTAAAGATTCATCACTGTCAGAAAGATTGCAGCTCAACAAAGATCTTACTATGGCTAAAGCTATCACAATGGCAAGGCAATATGAAGAAGTAAAAAGGCAGCAGACGGACTTAAAAGGTGAAGCTGTTAAAACACCTATGGATGCAGTACAAGTCAGAAAAGCCAAAGCACACAGGTTCAGAGGCAGAGAACAAAAACAATTTAAATCCCCAAAACCTCAACAGATATAACAAGACAGTAAAACATGTTACAATTGTGGCAAAGCACCAGCACATGCAGCAGTACATTGCTCAGCCAAAAATGCAGAATGCCATAACTGTGGAAAATGTGGACACTATGGCAGAGTGTGTAGGTCCAACCCAACTGTGAAAAAAGTCGCAGATAGTGCAGATGGAGTGTTTCTGGGTGCAGTGGATTCTGGCGAAGAACCACGGCTGGGAGACATAAACATGAGAGGAAATAAAGTGACATTCAAGTGGATTCTGGAGCAGATGTTACAGCTATTTCAGAGCAAACACCTGAAAACTTTGCATCCAAAACTGAGCAGCTGGAAAGGCCACAAAAGCCACTCTATAGATCAATTGGACATGCATTGACCGTGTTGGGATCTACCACAGAGACTTTCCCATATGGCGATAGGAGCACCCCTGAGACAATTTATGTAGTCACTTCTGTATGTATGTAGTGCCTTAGCTGGCACTTCTGAGCAGAACAGCTTCAGTGAAACTCAACCTGATTACCAGAGTAGACACAATGGACCAACAGAGGACAACGTATCCTAACTTATGAGATGGACTTGAGCTTGTTCCAAAACCATACACGATAAGACTGAAACCTGACGCCAGGCCCTTTTCACTCAAGGATGTGCCACTGCCGAGTCAAAGATGAGCTAGAGAGGATGGAAAAGTTGGGAGTTATTAGTTGTGTGGGGAAGCCAACTGATTGGTGCTGTGGCATGGTTGTAGCTCCCAAGAAAGACACAAATAGAGTACACATCTGTGTGGACATGACACCTTTAAATCAATCGGTGTGTTGTGAAAGATACATACTTCCCTCTGTGGACCAGACGCTAGGCATGCTGATGGGTGTTCAGTATCTTTCAAAACTTGATGCAAATATGGGCTTTTGGCAAATACCATGTCTAAGCAGTCGGCCCTCCTCACTACATTCATTATGCCATTTCGCAGATACCACTTTAACCGTCTGCCATTTGGTAATTCCAGTAAACTGGAACATATTCAAAATATGATGGTGACAGAGGTTACAGTGGATCTTGAGGGAGTCATCTGCCACATAGACAATATTCTGGTGTGGGAATCTACTAGGGAGCAACACAATTCAAGACTGGACACTGTCACCAAATACACATTCAAAAGAAATTTTAAACCCAAACATCTTAGGATTGTGACAAAAGCATTGTTAGATCCACAGCTCAGGTGTGAGAGTCTCTCGACAAGACAGCTAATAGCTGTGCAGTCCCCAGATCTGTTGTATATGGATGAGTGGCAGTTTGCCACCAGCCATGTAGGGGACACAGCAAACATGTAGAAGAAGGTGATCTACTCAGATGATGCCAAATTGAACTTTGTAGCCCATGTGCAAAATGATATGTCTGGTTAAAAACACACACTGCACATAACCCTGAACACACCACCCCCACCAAAAAACATGGTGGTAGCAGCATCATGTTAAGATAATGCTTTCTTTCAACATAGATAGCAAAAGTGGTCAGGGTTGATGGGTGGATAGATAGAGCTAAAAAGAGTAAAATCCTGCAAGAAAACCTGTTAAAGCCAGCATGAAATTTGAAACTGGGAGAAATCTAAACATCTATTCTATTTCAGCTCTTAACCAGGGCTGATATAGAATAGTTTAGATTTAAGCCTATTCATGTTAAGGAATTGCCGAATTGAAGTCTAAACCAAGATTAAGATGAGATTCTGTTGCAACAATTGTAAGTTGATGTTCTAAGATGCTCTCCATCCAACCTGTCTAGGTTTAAACTTGAATGGGCAAAGATTAAGCCTGTAGATGTGCCAAGAAGTAATTGTAACAAAAGGTATTTCTACAACGTTTTGACTCAGGGAAATGAAGTCTTACAGCTGTACAAATCACCTAGCATGTAAAATCCTGGTTTTAAAGAAAGAAAGTTTTCTTTACTAAAGGAATGTGCCACAGATACCTCAACAGTGTTCTTTCATTATAGCTACGTTGTGCCTTGTACTGTTTTTTCCCATTATTAGGAATTATACATAAATGATACAATGGTTTAAATATATATTTAATAGCTGTGGGATTAATTTAAAATTTTAATCTATAAAAGTCTGCAAAAGTCAGTAAAATTTCATTTTGAGAAAATAAGCAGTTTTTTGTGAAAAAAACCCAACATGTTTTTACTATAGACAGCTTCAATTGCATCTCATTACTGTGTGTTAAGTGAAATATATAGATGATCAAATCTGATCGGGGATAAAAAGTGATTTTAAGTGATTAATCCTCATATGAAAAAAGGTTCTATCTCGCTTCTTTTCTCACGGTCTGTAGACCCATTCTTTCAGAGGGTGGGCCTCCCACAGTGTCACTCACTCCAGTCCGGCGTCCTGATTGGTGGCTCTCCTCACTGGGCGGTGCGATAGATCCACATGGAGCCAGCTTGATGCTTCTGTGACCGTCAGTCTGTTCCATCCTCCGGTGGAATCAATTCGGACACTCTGGACCACTTTCGCGCATCATCACCATCTTCCGAGCTGGAACATTTTTAACTGAACTGAGAAAAATTTAACTCAGAATATATTTTTCTCTACTGCTCCTTCTGTTGATTTCTTTGTATGTTCCTCAGGAACACTGGGAAATAGGACCAGTTTGATCCATGCGTAAAAGTCCTTACTGAGTGATTTATCCAGAGAAGACTGACGAAATTAGTTACCGATTCCTTCCTACTCTCTAGATGGAGGTTTCTTCTCCTTCATGACAGTGGATTTAGGTCTTTATAAGCAAAAGGAATAATTTCATAAACTTAACTGAAAAAAAAACCAAAAAACATTCTTGTCTCATCTGGAACAATATCCATATTTCTGTGTTGTTTTAAATTGGATCTATGTTAGAGAGGTGCCCGTTTCCGTGGCTCCAGCGGACACTTTGCTGTCTTTTGTAAGTAAAATAGTCTAAATGGAAACATGACCAAAGGTGCAAGAGAACCGGTTTTCCACCTGCTCCTGCTGCTTCTTTATGTCCCACCGGCGTGTCTCTCCGGGCAGCACAGGCATCCAGCGCGCTATTTTGGCCACATCGCTGAAAACTCCCCGACTGGAACGCCTGTGGATGGGGTCCTAATCCCTCTGGAAGCCGGAGTCTGCTCCGGTGCAGAACTTGATGGCAACCTGTATGGGAATTATCCATCTGATTTCAGGATCGTTTACGACTCTGGACATCGGGAACAACAAGGACATTTGATTTTGGTGTCCGCCAAACCTTTGGACAGAGAGATTATAGCGATGTACGAGCTGACGCTAGAGCTGCCGCCCCTGTGTCAGAGGAGAGCAGCGGTCGTCCAGGTTGAGGTGTCCGACAGAAACGATAATATACCCCAGTTCACCAGCGGGAATAAAACGGTGGAAGCAGACGAGCTGGCGCCTCTTGGAACCGTGTTGGCTCGCTTTGACGCAAAAGACGGCGACGCCGACAGAAACGGACGCACAACTTTTTACGCATCACCAGAGTCCAGTTTGCTGCACGTGGTTCCACAAACCGGCCAGGTGAGGCTCGTCGGGTCCCTGTTGGGGGTCAGCCAGCTCACCCTGCGGTTGTACGTGAAGGACGGCGGGGATGTGGCGCTGGTTGGTGAGCCGATCTTCCTGTGGGTCAACGTCCATGGGTCCAGCAGAGCGAGGCGGCGACCCCGCGCTCTGTCCGAGGATCTGACCTACACGGTGAACGTTTCGGATCACACCAGAGTCGGTGATCTGGTGTTCACCGTGCCGGACCTGAAGTTCGAACAGCGGTGGTTCGAGGTGATATCCGAGGCCGATTCGCCCGTACAGATCGAAAGGGACTCGGGGCGCTTGTACCTAGCGCGCAGTCTGCTGGAGCCTGCGGAGGTGGTGGTGAAGATCCAGAACCTGCGAGGTAAGACAGAGACCTTTAATTTTTGTCTGCATAAATACACAAAGGTAATCACGTTTCCAGGGACAGCAGAGTCTGGTTCTGCCTCTGTCTTGTGACAGAAGCTGCTGCTGAGTGTCAAAAAGTCCTTTCTAAACCGTTGTACTTCAGACCATGACCACCTACTTTTTGTGCGGATCTAAAAGTTTGGTGGTTTTAAACTGAGGGGTTCCTTGACATAAAGCCATAAAGGGGTGCAAGATCTGAATATAAACAGTTCAGATGTAAAATGATGTATACCCATGGCAGGTTAAGTTTAAATAAATGTTTTAATTTGGAAAAAAAACAAAACTGGACGAAATATTAACGTTTCAGAGTGGCCCAGCCACTGAGGGGGCAAAACATTAGGGTGAAGGCAAGGAGACCTTCCCACTTCAAACACTTGGCGCTCATCACTAATGATACATTTAAAAAAATACCAGAAACAACTTGCAAAAGGATCGCCTGCAATTATAAGAAAGGGTTGACTGCTGTAATGACAACAAATGCTTTTCCACTGATTATTGATAAAGATATAGATGATTTTCAAATGCCATTTTTGTAAATTAAAAACAGAAATCTTTTTTTTTTACCCTCTTTGTCTTATTATCTGATGGCAGATACTTCAAAAAAGGACATTTTGGTTGAATAAAAAAAACTTTAAATCTAAATAGTATGAAGAATTCTGGCCCTGTGTATAACACACATTGATCAGCCACTACATTATATACCACTGCTCAATTGCATTTTAACACAAATAGCAAAACAGAATGTTACATGTGAGCATCTCAGTACATCTAGATGTGGTGAAGACGGCTTGCTGAATTTCAAAGTGAGCCTGAGAATAGGAGAGAAAGGGGATTTAAGTAAATTTGAATGTGGCAGGATGTTGGTGCCAGACGGGCTGTGTTTCAGAAACTGCTGATCTGCAAGGATTTTCAATCACAGCCATCTCTCGGGTTTACAAAGAATGGTACAAAGATGTCAGAGGAAAATGGGCAGACATCAGGAATAGTGTCTCTCTAAAAGCTCAACATGTTAAACACTGAAGCAGACAGGCTAAAATATGCACAGGCTCACCAAAATGAACAGTAACAATTTAGAAAAATGTTGCCTGATACGATGAACTGAGTAGACTTAGAATTTAAAGCAATGTACCAATGCATGTTACCCGGTTTGTGGATCTTGATTTAAACAAGGTCAGTAAAGGAGAAGAGACATTTAGCCTGAAGTGTTATTACAAAAACCCCAAAGGTCAGCAATTGAGTATTGTGAGGTTTACATGAAGGAAGGATGTAGTAACTCTTCACTAGTGTCATTCTCCTTCATATGTTATCTAGGTTTCATGCAGCTTCAGACACAAATTTCATTTACACTGCTCTGCAGATTCTTTTCTCCGTTAAGGACTGAGAGGTGTTCATTCAGTCAGTTGTGTTTAAAGGCCCATGCGTTGGCTCTTTTCCAGCAGTTTGAATTGACCCCAACCGTCAACGGCTACTTTCTGCTCTTTCATTCATTCGTTACAACACTCCACAGATCTCTGCCAAGTGTGTGTGTGTGTGTGTGTGTGTGTGTGTGTGTGTGTGTGTGTGTTTGTGTAAGAGAGAGAGATAGACAGGAAAGGAGGGAGAAACAGAAAGGGAGTGTGTCGGGTTGTGTGTGTTGCCAGCAGACTGTTAAAGGACAAACAGTGTTTAGTTTGTAAGGTGTGAGAAAGCACACCCCAAAACACTTCACACACAGATTTGAGTTTTTCAGTTAACAGAGAGGAAGACAGACACACACATGTCTCTCCTGGACTGATGATGCTCCCCAAAGCTTCCACTGAAGCTGAATATTCAGTTGGTTAAAGGGCAGGATTTGTTTTTGCTATGCATATTTAACTTCTGCAATGCAGCAGGATCTCATTTGCATTGATAAAGGTCACTCAATCTAAACAACAAAATAAGTTGTGCCAGTGCCTTCTGAAGCACTTATCTAATCTGCCAGCATTTATGAAAAGTCGGATTGAGGATATAACTGTCTTGAGAAAGGGTAGTTTATTTCATTTTGTAGTTATAGCATACTCATCATAGCATGCACAGTATGTATAACCTTTGACTTTCATCATTTTGAAACTTCTCCCAGAAGAATCTTTTAACAGCACATAAACCATGGAATAAACTTTCACTTTCTTAAGCATTTCTCCTTTTCTGATTACAGTTGTGCACAAGCAGCTGATATGAGTGCCACACTCCATAAAAAAAGAAATATTTACACTGTTCTCTAGAAATGTCCTTCCAGTCATGTTGTTTCCATCCATCAACAGAACATGAACAAGCTTGAAGTTATCCATTTCATGAAATCTTAGGTGACTACAGTTTGGACAGCTTGGACAAGAACAGACTGGAAAAAATAATGACTCTCAGTTTCAACAGAGACATTCAGATGATGGAGTCTGATTTTGGCATAAACAACATGAAAGAGAGGATCCACCCTGCCTTGTTTTGACAGTCCAGACTGGTGGTAGTGTAATGGAGTGGGGGGTAATTTCTTTGCACATTTTGGACCCTTTAGTAGCAAGCTGAGCTTCGTTTAAACCCTTCCAGAACTCTCTCAGATTTAACCAATTGTCTTTATGTTTGGTGGACCAGTATCTTTGAACAAACTTTAATGGCTTTTAAAAAAAGATGATCGTCTGTCAGTCACAATAAACAAATCAGTCAAACTTTCGGATGATTAAAACAAATCAAGAGGAATATTTGAGAACAGCATTAATCAGAGCTGCTGGCCAACATGTTGTCAGTCAGAAAAGGGCCAATGGCCTGCAGCCCTGATCTGTTTGACAGGATGAAATGCCATCCAGATGCTGCTGTGACCCCCTCACACTCCACCTAAAGTAAATGTTTAACAAAGAGCCTAAAGTCCTCACATCTGGACAATGGTCGTGGCAACTCAATGTTCTGGTCAGGTCTGACTAATCAGTCAATCCAAACAGCATCTTTGGTGTTTATTTGTAAAAATTAGTTGTGTTTGCTCACCTGGAGGTCTCCCAGGTCGGAACACATGGACAGCAGCAGAACCAGAGCTCTGTACAGGAAGCCCTGTTTGTGTAACAGAAGGACAGCGCCCAGGTTGGCTGTGGTTTGTGGCCACAGAGGAAGAGAGAGGGATTTGGTCGACACGGGGGCTTGGCGTGCTATAAACTGTCTGGCTGATTGAGAAGGCCTGCTTTTCGTCATCTGAAACAGAATAATAACAGATACAATAACAGATTAGTATCATACTCCTTATGTGAATCAACGTTCTCAACAATTCTCTCTACTATCATCTGCTGTCACACTTCCTGTGAAAGCAGGAGCATGTGGAAGCATAATCTGAGATACTTGCCATCCATGCAGGAATCTTAATTATTTAAAAACTACAAAGGGCTCTGCCATCATGTCCATCACTATAGATGACAGTTGCTGTACTGATGTTAAGTTATTCTTGACTTTTTCATAAATAAAAAACGGACACACATGTTCTCATTGGTTTATTTGTTTAAGTGAACCTGGAATGTTGGATATCATTTCTTACCGTACCCCATATTATATTTGTAAACAGGGACCGACTTGTGCAATAAAACACCCTGGAAGATTTTCTGTGTTCAGAGAGCAAAGCTCTGGCTGACCTGTGAATGCTTATATTCATGCTGTTTTGAGTCGAGTATGATACAAAGTTTACCTCAGTGTTCAACGTCCTAAAGGCTGATAGGTGGCAGTAATAAGCTGGTTTAAACAATGTCTCTTTGAAAATGGAACAAGTAATTTTCTTTGTCATTTCCTACATATCAACAATATGGTAAAGAACTGTTGTACTGGCCAGTGGGTGGCATTAGTTTCATTACTACGGGTTTAAATCAGTCATTCACCACAGATGAGGATATACATTTAGCAGCAGTTCCACCACTCTGTCATCTGAATGAATGGATGTTAGTGTTCAGCTCTGCTTGTACTCCCAGCTGGATTCAGTCGCGTTGCTATAGAGATTGATGTAAACAAAAGCACAGCAGTTTCTTACTCACTGGTTTTTACGTAATCGCTGTTGTGAAAAATTCATCCAGTTGCCGAAACGACAAACGTTAATGAGAGAAAGCAAAGGCGTAGTTTAGGAATGTTTCTGATACTGATCCGAATCATTTAAGAATAGGGATTGGCTGAGAAACGAGACCCATTCCTTCATCAAAAGGAATAAAAACAATGCTTGGAAATTACATAGCTTTAAAGTGCAGTAAAATAAAACTTCACTTCATCAGTAATACACTTAATTCCCTCAACCACTTGAAGTCTCGTACTTATCTTTTTCCTAGTCTGCCTTTTTTTTTTTTAGCATTGACAGGTATTTTGTCCCAGCTGGACAGCCATGAAGGACTGCCTTGATATGCTGCTCCAATACAGGTTAACTCGGTTAAGAAACCTAGTATATTTTTTTTTGACAATGCATCACCTGAACTGCAAATAGCTCGAGGATTTATTTCAAGAGATGCATCTGAACAAATACAGCTGCAGTCTTTCATTACCCACATCTTGCCCCTTTTGTTAGCTTTAATGCTTGACTAACCTTAGCATGTCTCCTCTTTGTTTTGATATGACTTATTGTTTGAATCTACTCATAATGCATGTTAAAGTGCCTGGGACACACTTTTCCCACAAATGCAGGAATTTAAAGAAAACATCTTAATATTAAAGGCACGAGCAGTAATCGACATGATGTTAGGATTAAAGACGGGATTGAAGATAATTGTGACACAAAATAAGCATATTTTGATGTTAAATTTTGCAAGTCCAATGTTGCCCGGAAATGATGTCAAAGGGGAAGTCACCAGTCATTCAATGTGTGAGCGTCAATGAGAAACGGTTCAGGTAGAAGCCAAATTGCGATTAAAACAGTGTTAATATGGTCAAACGGTGCATTGCTGGAGGTGACAGCAATACTACGACAGGAGCCGTTAGTCGGCACTATTTTCCTGAAGTGAAGAGGATCAGAGCTGCCTGTATCAGAGCTGGAAAACTAAGCGACAGATGGGCTGGTCTTACCAAGCACAGCCAGTTGTGATCGGAGGTCTTTTCAGCAAACAAATTCAAGCAAGAAACGTCTGAATTCACAACAGAAATGGTGTCAGAGGTCAGAATATCTGACAGACGAAGGAGAATGTTGAAGCAGATGCTATAGCCACATTGTTCAGAGCATCTGATGGGAAAAGATCGCCAAAGAAAAGGTTGTTGCTGCAGGTAAGAACACTGCTTTGTTGCAAAAATACATTTAGATATTGGCAGTTAATGTTAATAATAATTTTAAAAAAACTTTCCAGAACCATAAGCAGATCGCACAATAAAAGCCAGTGATAAATCAGGTAGCAAGGCCAAAATAATCCATTCTGTGGAAGTTAAACTGCTTCATTTTTCGTTTTATGCATCCAGATATTTTAATGTGTTTTATTCTACAATGGGTGAGTTCACTGAATGCAGTGAAATTCTATTTGTTGCTTAATTTGGTGCATTTAATGTTTAATTGCTCAGCTTATAACAACTTAGTTAACCCAGAAACTGATCTAATGTAAACAACAGCTAACATATACACGTGTATATATAAATATATGCGTGTATTTATTAATATAGAGAGATCTAGTCCGTCTTTAGTGAATTATTTTGAAAATCCAAATGTTGTGCTGGTTCTGTTTCCTGGTGGTGCGGTATGATTCATGGAGACTGACTCTGGCCGTGCTGCAGCATCCCACAAAAATAGGTCGAATTAGATGGCCGCCTGCATGCCTCAGCACTTGTACTCCATCTGATGATAGCTGACTTTCTTCTTCTGACTTTGCTGCGTCTCTCTGTGACATTGACTGAAATATATCTAAAGAAACATCAGATTCTTCACTGCTGTCTGTGTTGCTGGCCATTGTAGCAGCAGTCAGTTTAAGTGCGGGGGTTTCCCTTTGACGTCTTAAAGAGCGCAACAAAATCACAAATGTGTACTCTGGAAATGCTTATTTAGTGACATTTTTGACAATATATCTCAACAACTGTTCATTTCAGGGGCATGAATTTACTTTTTAAAATATGTTATCAATGTTTCCTTTTCATAAATGTAATTGGATTTATCAAATTTGAGGTCACAGGCACATCAAATTTTCAGTTAACTGGCGCATATGTGTCCAGTTAACTTGTGTTTTGACTGAATTTACAGAAAAAGTTGTTTCAAAGTTGTTTCCTGCTTCAGAAACGTAATGCTTTGTTTTAAAACATCTTAAACAAATTTAGAAATGTGTGACTGCAGGGGAGAACAGGCTACATGACCCAGAGAGAAGCTGCTGCAGACTCCATGTGCATCGTTGTAAAGGCTGAAAAAAGCTTAGATTTTGAGTAGGAAACCCAGATTTGATCATCAAAATATTATACACAAACTACAGTCATTTTGAATAACTTAGAATATTATTGAAAGGTTATTTTATTTCAGTAACTCAACTCATTAAATTAAGCATATTATATAGATTAATTCCACAAAGACTGATGTTTTTAAGCCCTTATGTATTCTAATTATGATGATTTTCTGCTTCCAGCTAATGAAAATTAGCTAATTAGCTAATTAGAACATTACATCAGACCAATAAAAAATATTTTTAATATAGAAATGTGGTGTCCATGAAAATATGTTTAATACCTGCTCAAAGGTACCTTTTATCTGTCAGGTGAACCTCAAATTAACGCGTGTTCTAATTGTTTGAATATGACAGAATATAACAGCTCGCAAAAGTCCACACTTTTGCATCTGTTGACATACAAATGTGCTGTAATTGTTAACTGGCCATGCAAAGCTCTCACTTGTCAAAGGAGTCTGGAGCCTTTAAAGAGAGCAAAATAAATCTTTGAGTTGTTCTTTAAAGGTTTTAAATAAATGAAGATCTTCCGTTAATTAATTTACTCAACCTCCTAATAATGATTTTAAACTGTTTTTTTAGTTGGACAGAAAACGTTTTGCCCTGTTCTCTTAATGAGCTGCACATTGATTAGGTCCACTTTTGACTCTAGGAGCATGCCAACCTCGACATGCTTCAGATAAAAGAGTGTGTCCTGACGATAATGAACTATGTAGAAGTGTCTCATCTGAAACTACCTTTTGTTTAAGCAGACCACAACCCTGTTAGGGTCATAACTTCACTTCAAAACTGAAACAGATTTACTGATGCAATAAAATGAGTGAGGTTACCTGCAAATAAGTTAGTTTCAGTCCAAATATAACATAATACAGAGACTACTGCAGCTTTTATTGCAATAAGCATTTATACAAATGTAAAGTAGTGATTGTCCTTAAATTTGCTTCTGTGAATAATTTTTGCAGTGTTAGATTTAATGGTTATGTCAGCATGAAAAAGGCGCTGCATACATCCCCTTAGCTTATCCTTTTGTATTCCCCTGCACTTATTCAGTCCAGATCTAATACTGAACCCTTTATTTCTTTTTGCCTGTTCCTCACTAATATGTGAAACACAAAGTTAAGCATTTGAATTTAACTGAAGCCTGTATTTTTTCTGCCTGAATGAACAACCATGCATCTTCTGGGATGAAAATGAAGCATTCACTCATGTTAAATTGGTCTCAGGAGAATGCAACTTGAGATTAAACTTTCATGACTGTGCGGTCAATAGTTTTTCACTCTATAAACTGAACTGCTAAATGTGTCAGTTACTGTTTGTAGCTGAACTGTGAGCACCTCAACACAAAAACTATGTAGTGTTTTTGCTGTTTTAATAAAGCAAAGCTCCTTCAGGTAAAACAAATTGTTCAGTTTCTAGAAATATCTAAAAAATAGAAAACAAGACTTAATAATATGGAACAAAAGGAAAAAGCCTAAAAATAATTAATACCAACCAGGATGAAAGTTTTGCATTGAAGAAAGAAACCCAATGATCACATTTATATGCAGAAATGGGGCATGAGCTCCAGGTAAGGTAATCACAGAAAAAGACCAAGAGTAAAAGTGACACAAAAAGTTAAATGAACTAGAATAAGCTAAATAATGTTGGACTTTTAAGCTTTATGATGAATGGTAAATCTGATTTCTGAATAAGGTCAAAAGTCTGGTACAGCTAATATTGAGCAAATTCCTCTATGAAAATTTACAACTTAAAAGCAAAACAAATGGCAATTGATGCCTACAATTACAGAACTGTTTCATGCTCTAATTTTAAAAAGAGAATACAATTGATTTGCCTAATTAATTACTTTTCTTGCTCTCACAAAAAAGTGCCTTTTACTACACAGAAGATTTAATGAAAATAAATATTAATTCATTCATCTTCTATACCGCTTACTCCATTGTGGGTCACGGGGCAGCTGGTACCTATCTCCAGCAGTCTACGGGCGAGATGCAGGGTACACCCTGGATAGGTCACCAATCCATCGCTGGGCAAAGCATAACATAAAGCAAACCCTGAGCAGGTCTGACGATCGGGTCTGACTAACTGGGGACAGCGTGTGATGTGAACAGACTGCTGTTCACTGATTGGCCATGAGACCAGGAGAAATGATAAGGTTTTTGCTGAGGTAATGCAGGGAAAAGTTTATAGAACTCAAGATCGACTAAAATAATATTAGGGAACACAATGGCCAGAGCAGGTAAAACCCAAATTTAATTTAACTATTTACTTATCATAAACCATGCCTGAAGGCTGAAAGAAAAGAAAAAGGACACATCAAGTTTCTGAATTACATGCAGGTAGGGGGCGCTGTATTTAATAACATCCTGAGCCAGCTGATCACACAAAATCAGCTGTTCAGATGCACCAACATTTCCTCCAAAAACACCCAAAACAAAACAACAACATACAGTGTGTTTGGTTCGGAAATTTATTGATGGTCCTTAAACGAACCAGCGTGTTCAGGAGGAGGGAGCAGGCAGAGAGCAGCTGCCCGTAATCAGACTGCCTACATTGGGTCAAACGGGAGGAAGATCCCTCTGAATACGCTGAGCACGAATATCCAGGGGTGAAAGTGAGCCAGTACGGTCCGGTACTGCGTACCACTAAAAGATTCTGTGCCGGTACGCAATACCGGGAAGAGGGAAGAACGGCTGCCTGCTATGAAGCCGTCATCCAGAACCAGTTACAGCTGCAACAATTCCCGAGCACACAAAGAAGAACAGACCGCTACCATTAGGCAGTCTAAAACACGACTTAATCATTTTATAAATATAGTTATTTTCCCCTCATTCCAAACTGTTTCTGAACTGTTCTGCTATGCTGGAGTCTCAATGTTCTTGCTTTGCTTCTCTCTCCTCGGAGCTCGAGGTTTTAATGAACGGCCAGCCTTTAAAACGAGCACCGCTACGTTTAATGTCTGTCTGCTAAATACTCCAGTTAAAAGCAAAGGGAGAGAAACTAGTTGTGTTTCATGTTATTTTGCTGAATTACAGCAACACAGTACAGCTCGAAAACAGCGCTTATGACCAGAGATTTCAGATACGAGAGCGCATGTGTGCTTACCTCCAAAACAGAGGGGTTGCCAAGGAGATCGATGCGTTCGATTTAATGGACTGGGAGATTTTACACAGGTGGTGCACAGACATAAAAAACCGCCGCTTGCATTATGACAGGACGAACAATAAATTACTTACCATCTACAGACTTTTAAATTAAAAACGCAAAAACAACCGAACGGTCAAATTTTTTATTTAAATGAAATCACTTGACCACAATGCAGAGAACAATAACTTCTTCGTTCAAACGAAAAGATGGAAACTGAAGATGAAAAGTTATGCATCAGAAAATGGTGTATCATTGTTTCATACATAGCAGTTCTTTAACAAATATATATATATATATATATACTCTACATTGTCAAAAATATTTATTTCTTTAAATTACTATTAATTGTGTTGATAAAACTTACAGAAAGAGTTGTTCTCTTGCTTCCTAAATTAAGTATCTGTTTATGTGTAGCAACTTTAATGATTAGTCTAATGACCTTAGAGGAGTGTGCTCAAATAATAAAATATTGAATGAGTTTGGACTGACATGAAATTTGTTCTGAGTCTGGGTTGGGGTTAGATTTTAAGATTAGCTGTCTAAAAAATATTATAGAAGTCAATGACAACAGAACATTACCATGACCAAACCAAATGAGATCGGGAGACACTAACAGGTCATTAGGTCATTAAAATAAATAGAACTAGGAGACAAAAAACCAAAGGAGATGGTTTACAGTGTTTTTATACCACATAAAGATAGCTCGCCCTGCATGTTTTAAACTTTGTAGGCTGAACACAAGCTGAACATAACCATTACTTATAACTAATATAACATTTAAAAACACCTTACTTATTCACCTATTATTATTTTATTGCTACTGAATAGTACTTTACGGTGTTTTTAAATGGTATTTTTTAAGAAAGCAAAGCTACACCTCAAAGTAATTTAAATTAATTTTGATTTATTAAGTAATTTGAATAACATGTTTAAAGGCAATGAAATAAAAAAAGTTGAATAGACACACACTGATATTCAGCATACTAAAAGAAAACTAAAACTGTAGTCACACAGAGAAAAACACAGCCTCATTAATGGTAATAAAGGTGTTTATTTGTATATTTAAATGAGAAAATCTTTCCTATTGGCTGCAATTAATGCATTAGCCTGCACACTGACGGGCCTTTTACCTCATTAAACTGCAGCTCCAACGTATTTAACTGTTATTCATTGTTTTAGTCAGTGTGTTTGTGTTCCCAAACACACACATGCACACCATTACACAGACATGGTCCTGTTCTGTCAGCTTTCCGTGCAGGTCTTCGGTGCTTGGCAGCCCTCAGGTGACAAACACACTTACAGCTTTTGTTTCTGGTTTATTCTATTGTCTTTATTTCTGGATTTAACCCGCAGCCCAAAGCAATCTGCCACAGCGCCACATGTTTGTGTGCTTTTGTGCATGCGTATTTGTGCTTTTGTGACACCAAACATAGTAGGACTGTGTGTCCTCAAGGCTGCTGTGCTTCACAGCGGTTGTGAGTTAATCAGCGTCATGGGAAATGATCAAACTTGTCTTTAGTTGCAGTTGTTTTATTCTGCACACCTGTGTATTCTGCAAGAATGGATATTTGCTCTTCAGAAGCTTTTCATTTTTTTACGAGATTAATTCTGAGTTATACCATCAAAGTGAGGACTGGCCCTTGCTTTGCAAAGGTTGGTTTAAGTCAAACATTTAGTAACTGTTGTGGTTTGACATGCTGTGGTTAAGGTGAGAGGGCTTGGAGCTGCAGAATGCATTAGATTAATGAATCCCCTCAAAAAAGGTGTTCATTCAAGCATATTTGTGTGCGTAGGCTGTGTAAGTGGGTGAAACACTGCGTATTTGTATAAAAAGCTGCAGGACAAATTATTATGACCAAACACTGAAGCTCTCAAGCGTGACCTTTTCAAGGCAACAAAACAGCAAAATGCACATAAATAATGAAGATTGTTTAGGCCATTTCAGTATTTTTGAATTTCATAAATGGTCCTTTCATAAGTTCAAATGTATATAAGTATGGAAATCTGAGCACAGATTGAGTTAAATACGTGTTTATCTATGGAGTCACATCTTTTTCAAAGCATTACACTGTCAAGTAAACAGCTGATACAAGAACTTTATATTTAAAGGGACTCTGCAGAAACTGAAGCTTAACAGATATGTTTTTATTAGATCCAAGCACCTAAAATCACTGAATTCATTTCCAAATGGGAAACAACAGGATACTGAGTGTTTTAAAATGGACACATCTTTATGAAATCTGCGAACATTTCCAGAAACTTTTAAAAAACAGTCTACACATTGGAATATAAGGAAGGTTATTTCACAGTAGCACATTAGTAATGCTTATGTAGGATTTTATGCACAATTTAAATATAAGATTACATGTCAACACTTAAGCCTATATGAAATCTTGATTTCCCAAATTACACTTAGCTCGGTTGTTTGAATTGTTAAAAGCAACACAATTTCCCGAAGTTAAGGTTGTGATTAAACCCACAGCCTCTTGGGGATGCTAAAGACATGATGAACATTGTTTTTCTAATTTCCACTCTGTTTCATTCTTTCTCTGTAGCTTTCCATTACCCTTTCATCCAATTGTCTCTGTTTCCCGCTGTTGTCCTGATAGCTTATTGACAGCTGTGTCCTCAGGCAACATTACTCACTGATCAACAATTAGGACAAGGTCACCCCGTTAAAACTGCAACAATAAACTCCCAACCAAGCAACAGTCATCACTGGAAATGTTAAATGTTGTTTATGTTTGAACTGTTTTTAAAGCTCCTTTTACCAAATGTTTTAACATTGCCTATATGCTTATCAAACTGAAACAAAAACTTTAACCAATGGCCATTCCTGCAATACTAACTCACAGTGCAGTAAATGTTTGCTAACTTAAGGCAGAAATCATTGTTGTATTTTCTAACACTATTTGACACATCCACTGTTGTAAAAAAGCTTATGCCCTGTTTCAGATCAGGATTTTTACATCAGATAAAGATAACCTGAGTAAAAAGGAAAAATTAGTGTTCGAATTATGATTACTTTCTATTAATGGAAAGAAACACCCAATCCAACCTGGTCCCATGTGAAAAAGGTATTGCCTAAAAACTGGTTGTTACCCTTAGCACAAACAACTGTATTAAGTCATATAATGACTAGCAATCAGTCCCTTACATTAGTCTGAAGGAAATATTTGCTCACTCTTTTTAGTTTTTATTTCTGCAGAGAATGAATGTGTGCTATGGATATTTGTCCAACTACTTAACCCAATCAAGCTTGAGCTTAAGATCACAAACTGATGGCTGAACGTTCTCCTTCAGGATTTCATTGTTCAGAGTTCGTTGTTCCATCCATTACAGCAAATTATCCAGGTCCTGAGGCTGTAGTGTAACCCCAGACCATCACACTACTGCCATTATGTTTCACTATTGTTATGACGTTTTATGAAATGCTGTTTAGTTTAATTTTGTTCATAGTCTTTGACTAAAACAGATTTTGTTTCACTCAAAATGTTGTCACTTATTGTCGTCTTAGTTTTAGTTGACTAAATCTTACTATATTTTAATCAATGAAATCTCCTCTAAATTGTATTGACTTTGCGCTGGATTCATACACTTACTTTCTGAAACCCAGGAGTCTGACTGGTGATCTATCAAGTGTATGCCGTTTCGACCATTTTAGTTCTAGCTCTCATGATTTTTAATTAGGTTTAAGTTAGTTTTTGTCAAGTTTATGTAGAGGAAGGACAATAACAGAATATTTTTGGAAAGAAATTAACATTAATGCTTTGTCAGTTTTTTAACAAGATGCACACCTTCCA
Organism: Girardinichthys multiradiatus; assembly: GCF_021462225.1. Taxonomy (NCBI): domain Eukaryota; kingdom Metazoa; phylum Chordata; class Actinopteri; order Cyprinodontiformes; family Goodeidae; genus Girardinichthys; species Girardinichthys multiradiatus. The sequence goes on along the minus strand of NC_061796.1, from coordinate 44,760,964 downwards.
AAAAGTTCCACTTTTGTCTTTAACCTTGTGATGTTTATTTAGTATCTAGTGGGATATTTAACAGCATAGCAAGCCACAAGGTCTTGGAGGAAAATGTTGCCTGATATCAAGGGAAACAGCATAATTACACAAATGTCAAAGCTGTTACATGACCATTGTGCCAAGATCCACTGATCCCACTCCACTGCTCCTGTATCACCAGAAAAACAAAACCAGTTGGTGCACTGCTGATTATAAACAAGCAGACTAGTCTTGAATTAGCTTGATGTGCACTGCTTTAGAAGGTATCTTGAGCACCTTTCACATCATGGTTCCACAATAAACATGCAGCCATGAACCGCTGATTATGGAATCTTTTGTCCTTTCACATCATATAAAACAAATCACCGACATAAGTGCTTACCAATCACGTAGCTGTGATTGAGGAATCAAAGGAGTGTGGTTTCCAACTTGCAGCCTTCACCTGTGGGGGTTTTCCTGAGTGGATATCAACAGTGTTGCCTTCCCCATGCACACTGTCCAGAGAGCTTTTAATACATACAAGCTCTTTGTGCTGGACCCTCAATGTGTCATCATCTGCATCATTCTGCTGATCAACATATTTCTCAGATTAGACATTGGAGGATGATACTATATCTCTGTTCTGTGTGTACCAGCAACAGCTTTGCTTTCTACTACACTTGTTCCACAAGGCAGAATTTCTTCTTATAGCTAATAGTGGTTATGGGTTTATGACTACCTCCCGAGGAAGATCAGAGATGTAATATTGGTGGGTCAATTTCAACCCATCGTTCCATGTCGGGACCTTTCAGTTGATCAGGAGGCATAATAAATACGTGTATATCATAGAATTGAACAAAAAAACAAAACACCTTTACGTACCTTCTTCTGAATAACAGTAGTATCTGCTTGTGACTCATGCATTGTTTGTCTGATTGTGTCTACCTGTACTGTGATGGGTAAGTAGAAGTAGATGTACTGTGATGTACCTAAGAAAACAAGCAGAAGATGCTTTAGCTGCTGTCATGGTTCCCTGTCTTGCTACATAAAGGCCTATATCTAAAAACTAAATGTGAAGAAATGAAGTGCATTTTGTGAAACATCTAGTCTATGTCTATGTAGTGGCTTTTTCACTTGTGATACACCCCATTTTGAATATTCCACATATGTTGGGATAAAAATGTGTAAAATTTGGACAAAATATGGTTCTTTTGCTTTAAATTATCTTAATTTTGTGTGTTTTCCATACTTAATAATCGGCTGACCTTCTGGGGATGATAGTTCAATGCTCTAAACATGTTGTATGAGTGCCCCCAAGTGGTCAACAAGTTTTCAGTTAAATCATTTAAAAAGTAGGTCAGACAGCCATCAGTTGGAGCCCCTTCAAACATTCAGCATGTTGGGGAGAGTGAATCCTCATCAGTCTAGACAGAGTGTCTGTGTAGGTCATTGCTACAACATTTGAGAAGCACTTCCATAAATCCCATAGTGGTGATGTGTAATGGTGATGTGTATGGTGTCTCTGGTCCGATGTTAAACGTGCCACAAAATTGATGCCAGTCTGGCTTAGTTGAAGATAAATTTACATATGCTAGAGAGTCAGATATGTATAAAGGCAATGCTGGAGTGTTAAAACAGCATAACCTAAAGCAGCATATACTTATGTGCCACTAAAACTCAAGGGAGATTCACAACGCTGTGGCAGGGACTAGTTCATTTTTCTGACCTTTCTAATACAAACCCTGATTACACAAATTCATCTGGACCACTATCGTTTGAGACAGTCTGGATACAGACTTAGAAAGGGTCTGGCAGAAGAATTTAGTAATAAATTACATGTGTATGTATTTGTTCATTTACTCACAGGAAACTCTAAATTAGAGCAATTCTGAAAAAGAAGAAAGAATCATGAGCAAAGTTTGAGAACTGAAGTTCTCATGAGAAGACAGTGTGTGCTTTCTTCTCCTTGGTTTTGACTTGTTGCATTAATTAAAAAACACCCATTTTATAGTTTACTGTACATAAAAAATGCATGTCCACTTCCTCCTCTCATCCGTCTCTTCGGCCACTCTGCTGAAAGATGAGATGAATAGAGGTGAAGAGAATAATCTGCAGTCAGACTTTACTTATCCTTCAGTGACTGAATTATACAACAAATCCATCACAAACGGCCTCTGCATGCAGTCAGCTTGCACACATCAATGCAAGCAAAAACACACAAGTACACGAATGAATAATGACCTCAGCTTGGTGTGTGTGTTAATGTGTTTGTGGGAGATGCTGTGTGTCTGTTTCCTGCATGTCGACCGACTCCCCTAATGCAAACTCACAGACACGCACAAACCCTCAGGGCTATTACACATTATTGTGTCTGTGTGTTTTGACGTGTCCTCGCTAATTGTCTCACATCGCACTCTGCTGCTGCTCTTCGCTTACAGCTTAGGAAGGATAGGTAGTTGAGGATGTAGCTGCTAATGTAATGTTTTTGGTCTGTTTTCAGTTTGAAGCAGATATTCAGAGAGTTGCATTTATCGTTCATGTTAAAAGTTTTACCCCAGGCTTGACTGATGTGGTTCCGCTCTCCATTAATAGGCTATTCTTTCTCCCTATGGACTTCACCTGCTTGCCTTTAGGCAGCTGTAAGGTTTCCCTTGTTAGGATAATAATATAAATAAATAAAGTCTTTACTATATTAGCTCACTTTGATATTTTGCTGTTCTGGCTGCTATACTGAATAAAATAATTTGTGAAGGTTTTGAGAAAGCTTGTAATACTCCTCTGTTAACTGCCATGTAAAAATACTTGAAATGAATGAAATCCCTGGTTAAAATAAGTCAATTCACTCAGCTCAATAAACAAAATGACAAATGAGATTGGATTAACAAGAACAGGACCAAGATACTTTGAGTAAGGCTAAGAACCCCTATTTGTATTTAATATATAAAATAGGCTACGGGCTCAATGAATCACAAACTGTGTTTTAAGGAATCTGTTGTTGTTGCAGATTAATTCAGTCCGGGTTTTATTCTCATGTTGTGGTCTTCATTCTTGTCTCAATCTAGTGGTCCTGATCCCATAAGATGATTGACAATGATCATTTTTGTTTTTTGACAAATGAAGAAAGATTTCCCAACCATACCTGGGTTAGGATCATGGCATTAAGCCTGGAGCAGCTTTAAGTTTCTCTGTCTAACTGGAACCACACTGAAATATTGCAAGAGCCGAATGATCAATGATTCATATCAAAACAGAGCGTAAACATGCTATTGTTAGCCGAGAACAGCAGCATCGAAATTATGAGCATGAAAACAGCAACACCAGTTTATTCAAAACTGCATCAGCAATCAGACAGCGTACAAAAAAGACAATGTGTTCAGAACATTACAGCATTTGCTTTCTTAACCTGTGTAGGAGCAGCATGTTAAGGTTGTTCTGAAGGAACCTTAGTTGGGACAAGAAGAAGACCTGAAGAAGCTGCAGGATCCTGAATATCATTAGTGAGTTAATTAAGTCTCAGACTGATTCCAGCATTCTATAAAGTCATAAACCACAAACATGGCAACAATAAAAAGTTTAATGAAGTGTCAAACTGTGACTCAGTATCAGCTATTCTTAAGTGTTGGATCTTTTTCGGTTGCTGAAATCCTGCCCAAGACATAAAGAATAAAAGTTTAATAAATAAACTTTAAAAAATCTCTGTTCGGTGTAGAATAATTCAGGAAAGAGTTTATAAGTCACTCATTATTCTCTAGTGGTCACAGGTGACCAAGTCTTTAACACCACACTTCACTAAAAAGATAGTAAGAGAAGCCCAGGTTTTCACGATATTTTTAGGAATCTGTTTTATGGATTTATGTTGAGGATCTTTTTATTTTAAATATTTGTAATACAGACTGAAGAGACAAAAAGGAGCTCTGTAGTCTGCAACTATAGCACCTACTAACTCTTTATTTTAAGGTCACTCTTGTTCCTCACGTAGGTTAAACCGTCCTCATCTATGCCTTTTTTGAGAAACAAATATCTGATAGACAACATTTTAAACAGATAAGGAATAGAAATAAGGAGTGGGTGGTGACCCTTTGTAGAGTCAGAGGTACTGAGTGAAAAATGGAAGACTGTGGCCATCTTCTTTTCAGCAGACAAGAAAAGACAGCAAGCCCTTTGCTCACCAACTTCTCAGTTTGTTTGTTATGGTAAAGTGAAGTGGAGATAAATGAAAAGAATATGAACCTACTTAAAGATGGTTCAATAATTAAAACATAATACATTCAAGTTGTTGAAATTACAATTGTTGCAGCTTATTTATATAGCATTAAATCCAAACAAATGTCATCCCAATTTACAAGACAAACAGGTGACATTCATGTTATGTAGAAATAAATCAATCCAGTTCAAATCGATACGTCACTCTGAATTTGTTGAACATATAATGCAATTGGATAAAAGTTCTCCGCCAAACCGAGCTGATTGCATTAAGTCATTGACTTTGCATCAGGCCCTCCACCTGAGCACCCATGTGTGCTGCTTGTTGCAGTGTTTCTGTACAACAAAACTGCAATAAAAGAGATTGTGCTGCATGAACAAAAAGAAGCTTTTTGATCAGAAACATAGTTTTCTGGTCAGATTCAAGAAAAATAACAGCTGTGGATTGACTAACTGTACAGAACATTGTGCACATACACAATATCCATGTGTCGTGCAAATAAATAAGAAGGATTAGTTATTTGTAAAATTTTGAAGGAATGCTGCTGTTTTCCTTCATTGGTAGAAATAATTGGTGGGCATTTATATTTTTACCACAGCACCTTTGAACAAAATTAGATTTGAGTTTGACAGACAAGAGTAAGAGCAATAAATGCTAAGTTTAGAAGAATACACTGTCATCAAGGATGAAAGAGGTCATTCTACATGTAAGTGATGAGGAAAACTTTTAAGAACCAAGATAAACTGTGGGACTCAGAGGCTCTTAGAGCAGCGATTTCTCAGTTTCATCCATCAGCACTTTATGACCTTCACTGATCCCTGAAGCGTGGAGAATCACGTTAAAAACCTTGACGTCTCCTGAGCCCAGGCTTGTCCATCAATCCTCACCATGACACCCCTCATGCTCTCTTTGTCCTCCTCTTCCTGCTCTCCCCTGAGCTCTCTTTTCCTCTCACCCCTCGCGGTTGACCCCAGGGGAAATCGGTTCTCTGTGGGCTGAAAGAACTTTCAGAGATGAAGGGACGCTCTTGGCTCACTCTTCATTTGCTTCAAGCCAAGTTCACCCTGCTGATTTGAAGTGTGCTCTGCAGCTTATCAGCTCGTCACTTGTCTCCTCAGGGGATGACAGGAGGGAAATGGTGATCCCGGTCCTCCCCTATAAAATATAAAACTTTAGGGGTTACATATTTTACCATTCATGAGTCATTCCCAATTTTGCTGCCCTATCAACATGCACACCAAAACAGGCCAGCAATTAAGTCCCTTGCAAGAGTATTTATACTCCTTGAGTTTTTTTACTTGTATTCACATTACAATCTCTAATTTCTGCATAATTTATTCGCCATTTATGTCATAGACCAAGACAAATAGTGCATAATGGTGAACCTTTAACTGCAATCTCAGCTGTAAGTATTTTAGGACACATCTAAATAGCCTGGAAACTGAAAGTTTTGCCCATTCTTCTTTGCAAAACAGTTTAAGCTCGGTCATATTGTTTGGAAAACGTTTTTGAAAATTAGTTTTGAGTCTTGTCTGAAATTCTCTGCTGGACATGGGTCTAGGCTTAGACAAGGCCATTGTATGACATGATTATACTTTGATCTGAACCACTACATTTGTAGCTTTAGCTCTATGTTTCGGGTCATTGTTCCGCTGGAAGTTGAACCTTTGGCCCAGTCTCAAGTCTTTTGTAGCCTCAATCAGGTTTTCTTTTATGATTGCCCTGAATTTAATCCCTTTAATTTTCTCATTTGTGACCAGCTTCAGGTCATGATGCTGCCACTACCGTGTTTCACCTTGGGGATGGTTTGTTTAGGATGATGCACAGTGTTAGTTTTAATCCACCCATAGAGTTTTCTATGCAGGCCAAGAAGTTTGATTTTGGTCTCCCAAATGACCAGAGCACCGTATTCCACATGATTAATGCGTCCCCTGCATGGATTGTGTATGGTGTGGCATTAGGTGTATCTTTAGATGTTCATCCTTCATGATTGTTTTATTGAGGTATTTCTCTACAACCTAGCTAAGAACTTAACTGGTGCATAGCGGAGCATTGTTTTCTAAATTGAACAACTAAACAGCTCATGTGGAAAATGCAGTGGCAGCAGTTAGGCAAGTGTGCCTTAAGAAGAAGGGCTTTCATTATGGCTTCATCTGTGCACTCACTCACACACATCTTGCTCAGTTGCCACTTATCGCCTTTTACTAAGCGTTGGAGAGAAGATATTGGGGACATTCAACATTTTCAGGAGCCAGCTTGGTTTCCAGCGCTAAAAGCATTTTTCTGCATGTCTAAGCAAGATTGGCAGTGAACTTCCTGTCACTTTTTTTCCCTTTCCTCCTCCATCCACCTTCTACATGTAATGTCATATTTTTGTTAATGTACTGATGATCAGAAATATTATACAAACCTCATAGGAGTTTGCAATGTAGGGTTTGAAGAAATATTTAACAGGAATGTTTACATTTGCTTTTATTTACAGGATTACAAAATGCAATATATTAAAAAATAAAATAAACTTTTAAGATACTGTATTTTCCCTGAACAGTCCTTAACCATGGAGATAAAGTAAATAATAGATTCATCATTTTCTCCTTTATACTGTAGTTTAGAATAAAGCTAGAATAGGATAGAATATAGCGAGAAAACATTTTTAATTGTAGCAGCAGCAGTCGAGATGTTTCTCAGTTTTGTCCATTATCAACTGAATTATAGTGGACAAATACTGGACAAAATATAGTGAAAACAAAATAACAAGACAACATTTACCACAAAGAGCCGTATTTGCCCCCATTTCTACAAAATAAAATGTGGTCTGGAGCTGCAAAACCCACACCACTCTTGTATAAAAGATCAACATCTAAAAATGTATTTCCGTTTCTAGGTTATAGCATGCATATGCAATGCTCTGTGACATCATGTTGTGAGTTGGCGCTATATAAATAAACTGAACTGAATTGAATTGAATTGAATTGAAACTGAATATAATTTGACACTGAGGGAAAACAAACTATATTTTGAGCAGAATGAAGTTAGTTGAGACATGTTAATTTCTTAAGAAAATTCAGAAAACTAAATAATTTAATAAAAAAACATAATTTAAAACTCAATACAAAGAAAATGCCTAAAGACAAAATATTTTTATTTGCCCATTGAATGTTTAAAGACAACATCAAACTTTTACAACAGGTAAAATACTGTTTTCTGGTGTAAAACAAGTTATTTCCCTGTCTTTGGAAAATCATTAAAAATATAATAAAAATTTAAGTAAGTTCATACATTTGTTTATTTTCCACATATTGTGCACAACCTGACAACAAAAACATACAGTACACACAGTACATATTTATATATGTTTTGTACCACTAGTTTTTATTCTAACTTGCCATTTTCAAGAGTCAAAGAACATAAGCTCTGCATCAAGACACACTGGACATCAAAACATAGTAATAAGTGTAAATGTGGTGTAATTTCTTTGATTTCAAGATCCCAAGTTAGTGCTGGAATAGAATAGAATAGAATAGAAGATTAATTGTATCTCAGTTGAGAAGGGACGTGTAAATGTTAATTTTAAAAGCCTTAACTTGGAAAAATGCTTACATTTAGTAAATAAACCTTTACTTTGGGCCATTATTTGCATTTTTATTCTAATCTATGTAATAAACTAAATTTGACCAGGTTTTGCTGGTACAAGCATGACCTGTTGTACTTCATATCATTACAGTTATCATAGCTTTCTCAGCAGGAGGCCTCCCTTTACAATGTTCACACTTTATACTGTAAACCTTCTGATCTTCCAGTGTTATCCGGTCCATCTGCCGCACACGGAGCAGACACCACCAGCTGTCACCCAGCAGTCCCATGGTACCTGACCCACATGTTCCCTTCCACACACAATCTGCAAATTAATTTAAATGTACACTCTTATAAGAGATGTGTTAAAAAATAACACAGAATATGTGTTATTACATTCTATAGGATCAGCACTTTACAGAGATTCTCCACAGAAATCAGTCATTATTTACTTTGCATCACGTTGCTTTTTCTGAATTATCATGAAATAAATATTGTGAAATAGAGGCAGCGAAATTGTTAATTTTAATTGACTTCCATTAATCTGTCCATTGTCATTTTACCATTTTTTTCAAAAATATTCTATAATTTTAAGATGATTGTAATTGTAAAATGATTTAAAGTGCAGATTTGTCAGGAAATTAAAGCATTTTCATTTTAAAGGTTAAACAAAGTTAATTTGTTAATAAAGTTGAAGTAACTTTAACTCCAATCCTCCTTTTAGAGGTTCCCTGTTGAAAGCTTGTATGGATTAAACTGATGCACACAGAGATAGAAGAACAAGTGAACCACTTGCATGCGTGACCCACTGACCTGACAAATTAGACTCTGCCAAGTGAAAATACTTTAACAGTAAAACACAACATGACAGTCAGTTTGAACCCCCCACACACACACACACACCTAAAGTCAGAGACAAAACATGAATGTAGTTAATCCCAGGGTCAAATGTTGCCAAATTTAAAAAGTCCTACCCTTCACACACAGAACTCTTCAGAGCAGTGGTAGTAATCCATTCTGAAGCAGGTTCCTGTTTGGACCGCTGCAGCCTCAAATGAGCTCTGACAGGGCGACCGTCACCCGCTCTCACACACCCCAAGGCTCTGCCACCTTGTCGGTGTGAGCACAGCTACCGTGGCCTCCTCATTCCTGGCTGAGCTGTGTTCGTGTTCTGTGTAACTTTTTGTTTCATTTTGTTTTCAGGTTTGTTTCATTTCAATCTTTTGGTTCTAATTTTCTTTTTCATAATGTTTAATATTCACATCTCTGGTATTCCATGCAGGCACTGATATATGGAGTTATCATTTAATATTTATTAAAAACATGACTTTCTTCACATTAAACATTATTTTATTGTAAGAAGTGTAGCATTCTACTCAACCTATGCACATAACTTTAGTTTTACTTACTGAATCATTGTAATCTTTTCTCTAATACATTTTCTTGTTCATCATCAGCTGTTTCAGTGCTATCATCAGACCTTTGATTGTCAGATTGTCTATGCAGAACATTTAGTTGTGTAATATTTATATGAAAGCAGTTTTTATAAATTTCTATTACTAGATAATGCTGAAACCAGTAACAATATGCACTGTTCTGTTTGGTAAGGAAAGCTGTTACACTGAGACATATACACCTTAGAGATAGTTACTTTAGAAAACATGAAAAGGTTTTATATAGAAAACATGTCATATTACTTTACATTCTTTATAAGATACTTATAAAAAATAAGCAGACACCTATCTTTCCATTTTGTAGACCAGCTGAATCTTGTGTAGGGTCTCAGGGTGAACTGGAGCCGATCTCCAGCAGACCCTGGACAGGTCACCAGTCCATCACAGGGATGCTTGAGCATTTATGTAAACTAATCAAACTATAATTCTTTACAAAAATAATAATAACCAAAAAAAAATGTGGGTTGGGTTAAGTTGGGTACTTTGGTTTTAAGTTTTGTCCCATTTTGACTCTTTTGGTGCATTCTTGTTTTTCAGCTGGTTAAATATTCTCACAGATCCTTGTGACCCTAACAAGTTATCCATCTAATAATCATCTTCCCCAGTATATATACTCCCTGGATTTTTCAGTCGTTGACAGTTCCTCCTGCCACCGACTGGGTTATGCCAGTCTCACTGTGTTGTTTTCTTGTTGCTGCCTGTGTTCCCCGCTGTATCTTCCTTGATTTGGCACGTTTTGTCCTTTTAGTATTTTTTATTAATTTTAACACACCTTCCACTTGAACCTGCCTTCCTGCACTTAAGTCCTTCTACACAGAGAACATGACAGTCATGGTGTGGAAAACAATTACCGGTAATCTCTCTAATTAAGTGACACCAAGAGCAGTTGTGTTGATGTTTGTAATGCAGCCAACTGCATGTTATAACCAGCCAAGAGATTTTAATAAAAAAATCAGTTATTTTAGCAGCAGTGGGACTAACTTGCTGTTCAATTTTAAGTAAAAGCATTTAGATAACGTTATGCTGGTATTAATGTTTTGTGTAAATATTATAACACCTTGGCCATTTTTTAAACTCCAGGTCATTGTATTGCTGAAACTTACAATGGCCCATTGCTAGAGTAAATAGATCATCATAAACTCTGCTACAGCTTTTACAGTTCACCATCCAGTCTGAAATCTTTAAACCCTTCACTGATTCTTGTTTTTGGTGTTTAGTGTCGTTGTTGGTCAGACTGTGCCTGAACATCAGCTCTGATTTCACTTCTGTACCTATGATCTGCACACACACACACGCACACACTCACACACACACATACACGCACTGGTATTAACTATGAATAAAATATATGGTGAGAGACAGGGAATATCCGTGGAACACAAAAGTGGGAAAACTCTGAACACGGATTCGCACAACTCCCCGCTGCACAGCAATGTGCTGAAGGTGCGAGGACATTTCTATCTACGCGTCTGCTGACTTATTGATGCCACTTGTCAAATATAAATGCATTGCTGTGATCCACCGGAGACAGAGTAGAAGAAATGTTTTTAAAAACAAAAATACAGAGGATGTTACTCTTTTAGCTCTCCCCTCCAGAGCTTGTTGGTTTTTCTGTCTGATGTTTACGGGGGCTGCAGGAGGAAGAGGAGGAGGATTTCAAAGTGGCTTCCAGCCTAGAGAGTGTTTTACTGAAGATTTGTGGCAGCCGTGTTGTTGTTTTGTATGTGTTTTTATTTCTTGCTTTCAGGGCAGCAATCATTATACATTTTCTGGAGTATTTTCTTGTTGATGCATAGAGGAATGTGAGTTTTTTTATTATTCCTCTTTAATGTTCAAATTATTTGGTTTCAGTAAGTTTTGTTTTAAACCTTGTAATTTAATTTAATTTAATTTGAAGATTTAATTTTGTTAATTTTATGTGCAGACCTGTGCAAACCTCTTGAGTCATTGTTTGTGTATTTAACAAGTAACAATTCAATTCATTCATCTTCTATACCGCTTCTTCCATAGTGGGTCATGGGGAGCTGGTGCATATCTCCGGCAGTCTACGGGCAAGAGGCAGGGTACACCCCGGACAGGTCGCCAACTCATCACAGGGCAACACAGAGACATACAGGACAAACAACTATGCACACACCCATTCACACCTAAGAGCAATTCAACCTGGAAAGACTCACATGATGGAGAAACAACAAGAAGACGGTTAAAGAGTTTATTAATGAAATATTATTTTTTTGCCGCTCGGACCCCTGAGGAACGTCTCCCCCCCTGGGATCCGATCCTGGTGGTGGTGTAGGGCTTTGTATGGAATAGGTTGGGAGCCTATGGTGGAGAAGGGGTGGAGGAGGGTCGAAGCTCAGCAGAAGAGCGGTGTCTTCCATGCAGATGTTCTTTAAAAGTGATGCCATGGGAGATGATTGGCTGAGGAGGAGTGCGCACCTCTCGTTGATTGGAGCAGCCAGTGAGGAGTAATTGGACGAGACGGGGTGGTGAGTCTTCCATGTTGAATTTTCGTTTAAACTCCATTTTAGAGAGAGCAATTAACCTAACAGTCATGTTTCAGTGAAAGGCCTTGTTGGTCTAGACTGCTTGAAAAGATTACAGCAAAGTCTGGCTTATTGGAAGTAAAACATAAAGAACTTTGATGTGGATTCAACATTACAGAGCGATGTATGTTTTACAGGGCATTTTGATAATCTGAGTTGTTAAAGAATGCCCCAGAAAACATGTTTTCAATCACAAAATAATCAATCATGCATACTGACCATTTCTTTATGATTCCATATTGAAAGGGTTTCAAACATGATATATGAAAATATTACTACCTCCACATTTAAAGTAACTAAAGATTAATGCTTTCACAAACTCATTTTAAAATGCCAACATGTGCAGTGAAACTTTATGTCCTCATATGTTACATGACTTGTCTCTGCCTTAGACTGACCCCTGTGTGATAAACTCTGCATGAGTTTTAGCTGCAGGTGTGTTGATGAGTTTCAGACTCTAAAACAAACAGCCTGTGTTCTGTCATCGCTGCGGCGCTGGAAACTCTGAACCCGCTTCACTTTGTTTAATGAGACATGAAGAAGCGGAGGCGTTCCAGGGTGGTCCTGTAGGTGTTGGGGTCTATTCTAACACAATCGATGCTGATGACAGACACCATGCTGGGGCTCTGCAGCTGGAACACCGTCTCATATTCCAGTGTTTGCTGTGTTTTAGGAAGCTTTGTCACATCTGCTCTACCAAATAAAAAAAGTATCAATACAAGTTGAGAAACAAACTAAAGAGGAACATACACAGCACAAAATGTTTGTGTTAAACTCTAATTTTCTAAAGTCTGTGAAAAGCAGGTCAGTGAATTCCTGTGTGTCAGCAGGGCAACACGTTTCGCTCCAAAAACAGCAGGGTGACACAGCTCTGTCAACATGCCCAGCAGAGACTCCATTACCCACAAAACACTGCTCAGAAGTGACTTCTCGAACAAGGTGGTTGATTTTAGGCGTTGAGAAGGGGATGATAAGCAGAGGATGTGATGAATTGGAGGGACATGCTTTTTGGGCCTGTAGGGACAGGTTTATGTGGAGACGGAGATGGACAGAGACAGACTAAGACCGACTGTTCTGGAGCTAAAAGGACACAATCAGTTTCTCAGTGAATGTGTTTTTAAATCTAAAACAATGATGCAAAGGTAGGTTGTGTTAAAACACCTGAAACTCTTAAGAACCTTAATAGATCTGAAGCAGATGTGTCAATCTGAATATTTCAGGTTTTAAGAATAAAGTATTTGTATGTCATTAGCCACCATTATCTTTACAGCCTACGTCTGCATCATGGATATTAACATAACAAGCTTTTATTAGCCTTTTGTTTGTATACTTTATGAGATTTCTAACTTATTTTTTGATCTGTTCTCCACAATGAAATGTATTTTCATGGAGGATTTCAATCTCTCCTTCATCTACATGTATGAAGATTTAATTTATTGCAATTGCATAGCAATCAAAATGTATTATGTGCAAAACATTCCAGTAATGTAAATATCAAGAAATCTAATTAACTTTCCAACCAGCCCTTAGATCTTTATATTTTGTTTCATACAAACCTCACTTTTTTATAAGCTCCTAAAGTTTTTTTCATCATCATTTCAGTCCTTTCTGATGGTTATGTTTTGGAATTTTACTGCTTTTGGATTCATTTTCAGTCCAGTCCTTCTCTCTGACTATTAAAGTGCCTTGTGCAGTGTTTCTTAAGAATAAGTACAAAAGTGGCAGGCGTCAAAGACCATCAAGGGCAAATAAACAATAATTAAAAATTAGTATAGGACACAAACCCACAATGAACTGAAAGTCTGAAAATGAGTTTCTCTTAGAACAAAATGTAAGTTGAGAAATCCAAATGTTTTACAGCTTTTAAAACACACCTATATCCGCTTATCCATGCAGGGTCATGGGGTGGCTGGTGCCTGGGGGGTACACCCTGTACAGGTTGCCAGTCCATCACAGGCTTTTTAGTTATTGCAGAGAAGGTAAAACATTAATAAAATTATTTCACATTATTATTTGGAAAAAAATATGACCCTTGCGTAGTTTCAGTTTGCTGAGTATGGCCCGCGGCGCAACCAGGCGGGAAACCACCGGTTCAATATTTGTCTCAAGGCTCATGACTTTATCTGTCATTTTGCAACACCTCAGGTTTGTTTAAACATATCTTTTTATTTTAATTCCTCTGAAGATGTAACAGAGTATTTGTCCCGTCTGATGCAGGAAAACATGTAGTGCTGGTTTAAATCTCTCTCCCACAAACACACACCTGACTCAACAGAATGTCTTGCTGAGCCCAAAACAATCTTCATCAAGAAAAGCTGAACATACAGCCTGAGGCCAGACCTCCAACACCTCCTGCAGGGCATTTCCTCCTCTTCACACCCTCCATTATCCGCACTTCTCTTATTTCTTCATTTTTCATCCTTTTTACACACCTCATTCTCTTCTTTTTTACCTTTAAATAAACACTTTTTCTTTTGTTTTTAATCTCATTTTATCCTGCTTATTCTCATCTCCGTTTCCTTGGTCCTATTATGTATGTGTTAATAGAACCTAATTAAATAAGTGAGTAAGTACATTCTTGTTCTCCCTTTGGACTAGTTCTCTTAATTATTAAACCATTTTAATTTGTCTTCCTCCTCTGCTTTCTTCAATGTTTTCTTCCATCTCATTCTGATTTTATCCTCTATTCTTTTTCTGTCCCTCCCTGCTGACCCCTTTATCCTCCTCTTCATCTCCTTCATCTCTGCTCTGCTTTTTTCTCCTCCCTACAACAAACACAGTCTGTTTTCAGATTCCACCTCCTACTGACACTTGATTTATGGGTTCATGTTTTCTGTCTTCACAAGGAAGTTGGGTCTTTATGATTTGACTGTGAACAGATTTGTGTCCCTAGAACAAGAGTAATAAAAGTATGGACACACACTAGTGATGTCAGATGGTCACAGCAGCTGAGGTCAAAGGTCAATTTTCAAAGAAGGGTAGGAAAGCTTTGATCAAAGGGATTCATTAGAATGCAGGTCATTTATGATCCTTTACTTTATTCTCTTATTTAGTTTATGGTATTTTATTATTTATCACAATTTGAAAAGGCAACAAATACTTAATTATTAAATATTATTATATCTCTGTGCCTTCCACATTTTCTTCGTTTTCATATTTTAGATGACTTTTTTCCTTTCTTCTCTCTGTATCCTCAGTCTGCTCTTTCTTTTCTTCTCATCTGCCCTAATTCTCCCTCTGTCTCTCTCCCTTTTCTGCTGTCGGATGCCTGGGGTGCATGTATTCTCAGATGTGCGAGGGCCAAAAGCTGGGTTTTGTGAGGCTACTGTGGATTTGTGTGTATGAATGTGTGTTTGCCAGCTGGCGATGTGTTCAGAGCTGGTGGAATGTTCTGGAGGGCTCCGCAGCCTGCGACTGGAACAGATAAGACAACACACACAAACACACACACACGCGCACACACACGCGCACATACACACGCGCGCACACACACACACACACACACACACACACACATAGACGCATATACTTTAGTGTGAGGACACCAACCCATAAACTGGCATTAGTTAAATCAATTAATGTAGAAATGCCTAAATTCCACATTTAGATGAGCAATAGTAAAGTGTTATTCTTTGAATTGGTACATGTTGATTTTTCTTTTTTTTTAAATGCCAAGGCAGCAGTTTTTGTTCCAAACGATCTTTTTCATTGCAAGCCTGAACCTTCCGAATAAATATGTTTTAGACTCTGCAGCCATGCTCTGCTGCTTTGGTTCAAAGCAAAAATAAGCTTATCGTAAACACCAACCAGAGCACAAACTAGGATGTTTTCCTTTATTAGTAAAATCAGATGTTTAATTCTGTATAATCTTTTTTTGACCAGTGAGGAAAAGTAAGTGTATCTGAAAATAACTGAGTTTTATAATAATTATTTTTTAAACGTCAAAGTCTGTGCAGATCTGAGCCATTAAGGAAAAGCTTTTACTTTTTTTAATTGGGTTCTGTTGTTATCAGCAGTCAGTATCTTATCTATATTTCAAAGCTGCCTCGATGACTTCAGTTTAATTCTGACTTTTGCATCACACAGTTAAAGTCCTGCCACTGACTCTGATCTTGCCTTGCATGCTGTGATATCAAAGACAACCTGGGCCCAAACATCTGAAATGGAAGTTAATTTCCGGAAACTTAAATTCTTGTTACCTCTTTTAAGTATCAGTTTGTCATCTATGATATAGTCGTGTACTGGAAGGAAGCATATAAAATGTAAAGTCTGCTTCTGCATCGGGACAAAGTAATTTACTTTTGACATGACACCATCATCTTGTTTTTTGTTTTTTCTTTCCAAACTTAATGATTTCCAGATTGCCAGATTTGGTTCAAAAAGTCTTTAAGTGCCCCAAGAGGTCTGATAAATATTACCGGAATAAATCCAAAAATAGGTTGGATTGCTTTCAGTTGGAGCTACTCCAAACATGTGGAATGCAGAGATTAGTTAATCTTTCTCAGTGAAGATGGAACATCTGCATAGCATATCATGACATTAGGTAATGTTATTTTTGGGATATTGCTTTGACATTTAAGTAACACTGGCGTACATTTTGAAGCAGTGACAAACATGCTGTGTCTATAGCTTATAAGTTACAGACACAAGTAAGTAATAAGTAAGCATACGTTTTGACACTTATGCCACTCAATAGTTTGACATGGCATTTCAGCTTTGTTTTGCTGGAGTTCAAATTACATATGTTACAATGTGATATGTGCAGAAAGTTGTAGTTTTATTTACTTAAAACAAAAATGAGACAAATAAAGCCACTAGTGCCGCAGAAAAACTAAAACATTAATGTTATCAGACATAGTGTAAAGTCCATGTCCATGCTTACGTGAAGATATTTTTGCTATTAAGCTCTATGAAGGTGTTACTAGCAGTCATTATCCCTGCAGTATACTGCCATCTAAAAGACCTCTGTTTGGAGTGGTCAATGAAGGTCACTTCTCACTTTCGTACCAATTAGTTTCCCAGGTTGGGCTTAACATGTTTGATTTTGCACTTTGTGTTTCGCATGGAACAAATATTGTACAGGACTGATGAACAAGATGCTCTTCGGTGAAATCTGTTTAGCGCAATTGTCCTGTCACCACTTTAAAAAAAATCCAAAGGGTGCCTTTGACTTGTGAAAGTCCTATGAAGCACCGTTCAAAAGTGAACACCCTTCATAGTGTCTTCCTTCCAAGTCTAAAGCTCTCAAACTGCCCCCCGCTTGTAGAACTGTAGAAATAAAAGCTGCAGACACAAACAGTTCCAAGTATGTGTGTGCACACACAGCTGATCTCTCTGTGACACACTCTCACATATCAGCTTGGATCAGTCAGCAGCCCAGTAAACAGGCGGAAAGAAGAGCAACTGTTTGCCAAGATTGGTTCAGAGACAGAAAAAAAAAAAACTAAAAGAAGCAATTAGAGAGAAAATAGTGATGTAACATTACAAAAATGACAATAAACAACATCAGCTTTCCTTTTTACAGCAACGTGCTCCACGGCGGAGCTAATGCATCCACCTTATGCTGTTAGAGCATTATCACTAATGTGGTAATCACATTTATTCAACACAGTAAAACTCAATGCAACAGTTTTTATGCAGCTATTTATCTGGATCTGGAGACAGGATGCTTGAATTACCTTGTCTGCAGCTAGAACTTTTATTAATGCCACGGGGCCTCCATCGACATAGGTGTTAAAATTTTACAGATATAATCCAGGAAGCATTACTTTTGGTTGGAACCACTATTAATTGTTCATGATGAGATTCCATCGAACTTTGACCCAAAATGTTAAAAAAATTAGGAGCTGTGTTGCCAAAGCAAAAAAAAAGTAAATCTAATGTAAAATGAGGTTAATCTCTTCATATGTTTTGTTTCCTTTTTGCTTATTTCTTATGTCTTAAAATTGTGTTCTATCCAGTTTTCTGTTTAACCCAGACGCACTTCTGGAACAAAAAAATTTAAATCCAATTCTGATTTTGGTCACCATATCCAACCAGTTGTTGCAGCTTTGTTGGAAAAGATAAATCCATTCAATCTCTCTGTTCTGTAATCAATATTTTAAACAAGGATATGCCAAACAACATTTTTTATGCTGCTTTAAGCATTGGTCGATAATGCCCTATTCCAATGCTATATTAATGTTAGTATATATAGAGTCAGTATATGACTATAAATTCAGTAAAACAAAATACCAGTTGAATATATCACTAACTTTCAGTTATTAGCTCACACCTGATTCTAGATGCTCCACTATCAATGTTTTGCTTGACAGCAACAGAGACTGACAGATTTACGACTACCGCATGTCTTCCCCCTCTCTCCATCCCCATTTCCTGTCTGCTTACTTTCAACAAAAAATACTGGAAAAATAAAGGCCAATTGTGATGCAAAAAACAATAAAAAAAAATTTGAATGAGGAGTGTTTCAGCTGCTCTCTACATATCTCTTTACTAACCTGAAAGCTGCTTTGGATTGCTGAGCCCAGTGCAAAGACCAGATCACATGACAGGAAGACAGGAAACTGCAGTAGCCAATACAGTCTCTGTTTCACCCAGTGGATATTGTGTCCACACAAAAACATACCATGGGACTTTTGTTTTTTATTATCTTGTACAAATTTAAGGAATGCAACGACAGGTTCCAGGAGTTCAATTTGGCCTGTCACTTTGATACAGATCATTTATAAATGTGATGATCGACTCACCAGTCTAATTCTTTGGATCCCAAATTCTAAACAGAAAACCCTGTCAGTAGGCAAAAATACAGGCCCACTCAGTATGCTTAGACCTGCAGCAATGGGAAGATTTTGCAATGTGGACCATGAGTATTTCTGACCATTTTTCTTCTTTATCTGTGCTTCCAGTACATCTTGAAAAATGAATATTCCTAAGTAATCTGGTGGGCGGTGGGTCATACTATAATTTTACTTATTTTGGCCAGTCAGTGACCTTTCATCAGCTGCAGCCTCAGGACTAAATGTCAGGATATCTTATAATCTAATTGGCATATCACCATGAAATTCATTAATTGCGCTCATGTTTCCAAGTTTTCCTTTGATTTTAATGCCCCTATGACCTTTTCCCTCTCTTAGCCTTAAGGTCACAATTTCCACATGCACACAAGGAATTTCTAGTCAGGGCAATTCAGCATTTATCTCACAGAGTGTAGACAAAATACCCAACTACACTTTATGGTACATGATGTTAATTTTCTTTTTGTATTTATCTGAAAATGCATTTATCTAAGGCTGGTTTAATTTGTATTAAAACAACCTTTTTATGTATTTATAGTTGCTAAACTTAACAAAAAACCTAACAACAAAATAACCGTGTTTAATTGATGACCACTGCATTTCATGAGTTTGTCACAAATGGAGATAGAAACCGGGAAAAACAGAAAGAGGAACTGACTGCCTACATGATGCGCACCCTTCGACCTTCTGTAATTAACAAAAGTTAATGAAGCACACACTCTTTAATGTGCTTCTTTTCGCATATTCATCAGCCTGGTAAACCGAGTCAGCAACAGCTCAGCACAGCGACACTCGCCTAGCACCCAATTTATCTCCATAAAGCTCAAAGATCAGATAAAACAGAAAAGAAATGTAAAAAGAAAAGATGTACAAAAATGCAAATTTGTCACTAATAAGAGGAACAGGAAGTGCCACACTGGCAGCACTAATGACTTCCTGGTTTAGTAATTGGAGAAGCATTGAGTAAAAGAAGGAGAAACCCTTAGTACAGCATGAAACTATAACAGTACATATTTTTCCATCGTCCTCTTTCCCTGCTTATTAATCTGTTCCTGCATGGAGCACCTTCTGATCCTCTCTGTACTCCTCTATCTTTTACAGTTTTCTATCTTCCCCTTTATATCCCAACACCCTATATCTTGCATTTATTTTCTCATACACATCTTTTTTGATGTCCCAACCATTTTCATTCCCCTCCATCTTTGATCAACTATCTCTTTTGCCATTTGAGCCCTCTTTTTCTTTCTGCTTTTCCTTATATTTTTGTATTTATTTCTTCTTTATTCCTATTTTCTTTTATCTTTTTATGACTGTCTTTTTCTTTCAACACCCTTTAACTTTCACTAATTCCAGTATTTTCTTTGTTATTAACATTACTACGTCTCTACATGCATCTTTGTCATATTAATCGCATTTTGTTTTTACCATTTTCATTGTTGTTGCATCTTCCATTGCTTTATCTTTGTTCCTATGTATTTGTTCATCTTTTTTGACAGCTGCCTTCTCCATCTCTCTATCAGCCATTATTGTTTTACGTCCTTTCTTTCTTCTGTTCTATTATATGTACATGTATTTATTTTTTTTATCTTGTCCCCTTATCTCTCCGTTCCTCTGTTGTTTTTGTTTTAACAATAAAGTGGTATTAAAGTTATGCATAATTGTGAAGTGGAAGGAAAATAGTGCATGGGTTTCAAACCGTTTTAGACATAAAAATCTAAAAAGTGATGCATTCACTTGTATGTAACAAGTCAATACTTTGCAGAACTACCAATATTTGGGGTATCTTTCTACCAGCTTTGCACATCTACAGACAGACGTTTCTGCTAATTATTCTTTGCAAAATAGCTCAGGCTCAGTCAGATTATATAAAGAGTGAAGTTTCAAGTATTGCCACAAATGTTCTATTTTATAAAAGTCTGGACTTTGACTTGGCCATTCTAATGCATGCATATATGCCTTGATCTAAACCATTTAATTGTAGCTTTGGCTGGTGTTTGCTTTTGTTTTCCTGTAGGAAGGTGAACACCTGCCCCAATCTGAATTTGTTTTCTATCCTAGAGCTGGATCTCTGCAGCTCCTCCAGAATTACCATTGGCTCCTTCTCTGATTAATGCTCTCCATGCCCAGCCTGTCAGTATAGGTGGGCAAACATGTCTTAGTAGGTTTGTAACTGTGCCATACACTTTCTGTGTTCAGATGAAGGATTTATCAGAGCTTTGTGAGATGTTGAAAGTTTGGGATATTATTTTAGAACCCATCTCTGCCTTAAACATCTCCAGAATGTTCTGCCTGACCTGTCTGTTGTGTTCCTTGTTCTTCATGATGCTGTTTGTTCTCTTTGTTCTCTATCAAACCCTTGAGGTCAGAAACAGAAAGGCTGGATTTATATTGAGGTAAAATTACAAGCAGGTAGACTGTTTGATAATTAAGTGATGATTGGTTGCACTGCTTTTAATTTATGTGTATCAGAGTTTAGAGGGCTGAATGCAAATGCATAGTACTCTTTTTAAATCATAGTTTTATCCCTCCACTTTAAAATTATTCCCTACTTGTTGTCCGTGTATCAGATAACATCACTAAAATACATAGAAGTTTGTTGCTGTAATGTGATAAAATGTTAAAAGGTTTAAGCCATGTAGATACCTTTGAAACATACGTTGATTTCTTTTCCTGTCACTGTTTCTTCTCATCTTTCACCTCCATCCAGTTTTGTGCTTCTATCTCAGACTCTAATCTCCATTCTCTTGTCATTTTCACCCTTTCATTTTTTTGTCTTTCATCATTATTACTCTTCACTATCATCTTCCCCCTTCTCCCTCCACTGTCATCCTCCATGTTAACAGGATTAGCACTCTGTCTTAACTATACAGAGAAAATAATTAATCTTGTCACCGAAAACAGTTCCACACCTCATTAGCGGGCCAAAAGTCCTGCTTCAGACTTCCTTCTTCTTCCTCTGTCCTCCTGCCGCTCCCCCTATTTCCTCTGTTCCTCCTCTCCCCACTCTAGAAGGACACAACTGATCATAAAGTGCCAGTTCCTTGGTTGGTTAGTAGTGTTGGTATAGTTTTTATCAGTGTTTCTTAAAGATAGCGCATCCCTCCAGATAAATGCCATTTTTCTGCTCATTTATGCAAACTGAAAAGTTAAATACTATTAGCTGCATGTGATTTTCTGTGTGTGGCTGGTTGCATCGTAATTGTGCAGATTAAAAATATGAGAATAACTGTTTCTATGTGTAAAATCTTCTAATTTCCTCTCAAATCATGGCAAAAGGTTTTGAAACTGACAGAAATGCTTATTTAAAACCTTAAGTTTTATGGAACCAGTTTCCATTTATTCTGGGTTGCTATGAAGAGTGATTAGATGAAATGCAATTAAGTACAAAGTTAATAAGATTTAACTTAATCTGAAAAACCTGATTTGCACTTTGTTTTGTGCATCGTTTCACTGAGCCCATAAAAAAATGTTGGAAGCTGATATCACTCTGACTTAATTAGAAGAGCAGAATGGCTGCTTTAAAAGGGAATGGTCCTTGAAATATTTTTTTTTTTGTCAATGATGGCTACTTCTGCTTTTAGACATAAAAATCTAAAAAGTCATGCATTCACTTATATGTAACAAGTAAATACATTTCAGAACCACCAATATTTGGGGTATGTTGCAAAATAGCTCAGGCTCAGTCAGATTATATAAGGAGTGATTTTTAAATCTTGCCACAAATGTTCTATTTTATACAGGTCTGGACTTTGACTTAGCCATTCTAATGCATGCATATATGCCTTGATCTAAACCATTTAATTGTAGCTTTGGCTGGATGTTTGCTGTTGTTTTCCTGTAGGAAGGTGAACACATGCCCCAATCTGAATTCTTTTTCCATCCTAGTGCTACCTCATGGCTACCTCTGCTATGAAGAAAGCTTTGTGGCACTCATGAAAGTCCAGCAAAATCAGCACTGTCTCTTTAAGAGAGTACAATTTAGGAATTGGGTTGCTACCAGCTTGCTCAGGAATGGCAACTGGCAGACTTTTGGACACTGGCTTGATTCAGGAAGGGCAGCAATGAAGCCAATTCTCTCCAAGAAAACATCAGATAGATGGACATTCTGATGATAATACGAGGACCACAGAGGACTGCACTAATTCTGCTCTAATAATACAGATTAAAGGACGTTGATTTGGAGACTGAACGTTTGAAATAATATCTTTAAAATCACAAATAAAAATGAATAAAAATAGCTGCATGTACAATGGTAGATGAAGGTGCCGGGCTGTAAGGGCTTTTGTTTAAAAAAAAACTTGTAAACTTGATGTCTACAGTATTTTATTGACGATGTTTCAATCAAAACTTGGATCTTTATCAGGTCCCATAATTACAATAAAATCTAACATTTAACATTCTTTTGATGTGTTAGTTTAAAGTGTGCTGAATTCAGGCACAGCGCCGGCCCATATACTCATATACAGAGGCTTTAGTCCTCGACGCGGCCATCCAGGGTTCGAGACCCAGCCCCGCTGACATTTGCCGCATGTCTTTCTCTCTCTACCCCCATTTCCTGTCTTGCTACAGTTACAAAAAAAATAAAGGCCACTAGTGCTACAAAAACAAAACAAAAAATCTTAAAAAAAAAAAAAAAAAAACGTGTGCTGAATTTTAATGTTAATCTGAGACTTTTTAGACAAAAAAAGGTTTCACTACGCAAATCGCCGCAAAAGAAACAATCGAACATCTTTTTGTGGTCAGAAACCGAACTGAATTCAGAAAGGTGATCACTCATCTGACCTGGTCGGGCAAGTCCAAATGGGTTTCAAAGTTCTGTCTTATTGAGCCTCTTGACAGCTCTTCTCTTGACCGTGTGTTCTTCTGGGAGAAGAGTCATCATGAGGAGCTGGTCAACCAATCACAATGTTCATGTCGTGTCATGATTGGGTTGTTTTTATAGTCAAAGTTTAAACATGTAATCGTTCTAATTCAAATAAATCACTGGTTCATTTTCTAGGTTTTTCACATAAAAAAGAGTTACACCTAATTATGGATTATTTTAAAACTTTCAGAATTTTTAAATGAGCAAAATGAAATCATTTATATAAGAGAAACAATTTAAAAATCCTTGTTAGTTGCCTGTAATGTTAGTGTTTGTTTGATACTGTTTTATCAACACTTTAGAACATTTATTAATGATTCACATACTGTATTTATTAATTGGTTATCTTGTAATATTTTTAACACACTTGTAAACCTCTATCTTTCACAAACTGAATTTCTAATATCAAAGACAATGTTTTCACTTCAGTTTTTGTAAGTGGCTGGAATTTGTAGATTTTGACTGACTAAATCAATGAAAAGATTCCTCGATATTTTAGCTCACCTTCACCCGCTGGACTGATGGCTACACCCACATACTCGCTCTTCAGCAGATCAAGCTGCTCGTGTGAACATGGCACTGTGAAACAAAACCGTGTCTTCCCCGTCAGTGTGGGCAGGAGCCGCCGCTTCATTTCATGTGCAAATGAAGCTCTCCAATTACAGAGCCTTCAATTAGATTCAGTTCTGAAAAAGAGAAAAAAACAACAGAGTGTAATTTAATTTTCCTGACGGGAATGGGATGAAGGGTGAGAACAGATAAAGAACAGCATTGCAATACAACTCTTCCACTTATTTTCATTTATTTATGCATGAGGTTAAGTATTAAGTATTTCTTCCAAAAACGGTGGTATGTGTATGCATTTGTTTAGCAGCTATGTAAAGTCACACATAAGCTTCTGTCCTAATTTGGACTCAACAATAATTGCTGTCAATCACATCCTCCAAACCCGCAAACAACAACAAAGCCTCTACTTCTCAACTCTGAGGACCTACAACACCCCAAAAACACCCAAACACAGCTGCGGATCAGACAGAAGAGCAACAACTCAGCGCTTTGTGAAAGAAACGCTGGTGCAGTCAGTGGAAGGTTGCCTGTCAAAGCTGCTGAATAGACTCATTGTCCCGCTCTTTTGCCCCGGTTGTCGGCTTAATTGGCCCCTTCAGAGTCGAGGTCAGGAACTCCTTCTGCAGACAAGGTCCCCAGAGAGCCGCCATGATGTTTTAAAGGAATAAGACATTGTAAGAGAGCAGTGGGAGTGCATCATGTTTACTGCTTAAATGGGTTTATGTCAAATTGAGACAATTTTGGAATCACTATTTCAGCATTTTTCCATTGTATGTATTTCACTGGGAATGTAGTAAATTATAGTGATCCCGGGATGATTAAAATTTGATAAATACAATCCAATATTTTAAAGAGAATTAGGAAATTCTTACTAAATATTTTACTCAAACTTACAAAGACCCCGAAAGAATAAACACAAAATCGCAAAAACCTGCAGACAGAAGAACTGGACAGCTCTGTGTTTGTGTTATTCATTGAGATGAAACCAATCATCCTCATTAAATTTCAAAACTAATAATTTTATAACCAGATGAGTCCTGTAAGTCCAACCAGATGCCTAGTTTGGTAATCTGGCCAGGAAGTCCTGCGAGGATCTGTGCAATGCCCCATGAAGAGCAGATTCACAGTCCGTTTGTTCACACAGTTTCAGATCTCTGATACCATCGTGCAACAGATTGACTCAAGCATTAGTCCACTGTCACTGACTGTAACAGGCTGCTGGTGTTAAATCTGTTGTTAGTTCAGTCAAGCAGATAAACAAGACGAATGGTGTCTGTGTTCATGTGAGCAGGATTATATGTACAGGATTACTACGAGTTCAACTGTTGTTAAAAAGAGCAGCAGCTGCAAGTTGCAGGAGGACTGCAAACGTATTACTGAACTTTGAATTTGTTCATACCGTATTAGGCTCCTTGAATGAATCTCAATAAAATATAAATTCTCTGGAGTCATAGTTTTAGTTTTCTCTGATGTTGGTTCTATCATTTTATCATTTTTAAATAATTCCTATTAACTAATTCCTTAGCCAAATTTTAAATGAACTGTGTGAGATTAAAGCTGCTGTAATACTGATTTTCATCTCGCATATCTAAACCTGGTCTTTATGTGAATCTACACTTAAAAAAATAAAGTGCATTTTACATGTATGAAATAAGTGTTTTTGCTATGGTGTGTATTCGTTTTGTATACTGCATGTTTATTGCGATGAAGGGTATACTATATGTGATATACTATAAAATATACAGTTTGCTACATTGTAATAGAGATAGTTACTGTTGTCAAGACATCTACATTTATTATGAAAAAAGTTAAACTCCGCTGCCATTGCAGTGACTCCAAGACCTCGGCATGTCACTGTGGGTGAATCTTTATAGGTACAGAAATAATGACTGCGCAGCATGAAGTAACTAAGGTTATTGCTGCAGCATTTATGTGTGATTTCGATCAATTTAGTTGGAGTGGTCATTATGTATTGTAAACATCAGGGCTTGAAATTCAGATGCTCATACCACAAATCACTGCCAGCCTCGCTTAGCTAGGGATTTTGCACAGAGTATCAAATGTGTAGAAAATTGATGCTGGAGTTTTATTTGAGTTAAAACTGCACATATCCATTCACAATTAAAATGTACACGACTGTGTGTCTGGCTTGTTAGGACGTTACTAACGAGTCTGATTTTGATATTTGTTGAAAACATTTAACATATTAAATGCTCCTTTCTTCTTCATGTCCAGAAATACCCATTTTTTCAGCCTAATATGTATAAACGTGCTTTGATTGTGCTGTGTTATACATTAGATTAATTTGGGCTTAGTGTAATTAGATTTGCCTTGGACAATGTGATTGGACTAGATTCATTTATTGAATCTGGACAGGACAGGATTCCTATAGTCTTATATGAATTGGACTTGTTTTTTTGTTGTGAACTGGCACCATATGAATAAACTGAACTGAACTGAAAATAAATAGGGGTCAATACCAGATGGTTTTGGATTGATGCCATCTGCTAATGTGCTGTACCGGTATAGTAACGCTTGGCTATTATTTATTTATTATTATTTTTTTGCTATTCTTTAATATTAGTCCATGTTTCTTTTACTATAAAATAAACACAATGACAGCTTTAAATTCTGTCGGTGTCTTGGGTTTTCAGCTCCTTCTGTTGCCCTTCTGTGCTGCAATCATTGTTTCCTCCCAACCGTCCTGTCCTTTAACCCGGCCTGCCAATCACAACTGAGGTGGGGTGGAGCCTCAAAGATGGGGATTGGCAGGCTGACAAAAAGGGAGGTGCTCTGGGGTCATATGGGTGATGACTCACAGCGGGCCGGACTTGTTCTGACGGAAATTGGTATGAAAGTGTCCTTTTATTGAAGGTACAGAGAGCATAATCACTGTTTGTCATGACCTCAACTTGCTTTTTGTGGACATGAATGCAAATTTTCACACTGTTTTTATTGCACACTCTTTACAAGACTGGCTTTAATTATCTCTAAATGTGTAGAGGAAAGAAAATAATTTTCATTTTGATTTTAAGCTAAATATAATTTTAGGCATAATAATGTATATCAACAAGCATATATTGAGGAGTCATTGTGGTACTGTTCCCTCTCAACAAAAAGGTCCTGAGTTCAAATCCCAGCTAGATGTTCTCCCCATTCATGTGTGGGTTCTCACTAGGTACCCTGGCTTCCTCCACCAAACAAAAACATCCATATTATGTTAACTGGTCACTCTGAATGACCTTTAGGTGTGACTGTGTGCATGCATGGTTGTCTCTCTTGTGAACTTAAAACCTTTACAGGATGCACCCCAACTCTGTCTGCTGGAGATAGGCAGATGGGCTTTGACGCTGTAGTGATGAAGCGGGTTTAGGAAATGGATGGATGATTTGATAATAATGGCAATATTTAACATCAAATCACCATTTTTTTTTTTTACTGTCTACAAACTTTCAAAGTTTTTATGCTGCAGCAGCTGTAAGATGAATGCACTCAAGATACAGCATGATACAGCTCTGTGTATGTCATACTGAATAAGTGACAGCTGTCATGGAAGCAGGTTTGAGCACTTTTCTCCATTTCTACTATTGACTTTGACTTGAACATTGAACTAACAAAGTAAAATTGAACTTGTGCATCCATCAGTATAATATGAACCAAAGCTAAATGAGAAAAGTGCTGATAAGGAATAGTCAGACTATAAAACATGTTGAAGAATATATCTCAACCTCTGTTAAACCAAGGAACTGTTTAGTTTCTGTAAATCAACTTTTCTAGCATTATTTGTGAAACTTGCTTTGAATATTATCACTTTTAAAGTTTTGGGCAGAAAAAGGGAGCTTTTTCATCACATTTTCCTCAGATTGATAGACATTTACAATAGATCATCTGCTAACCTGCTTATTTTTGGATTCCATGTTTCATTATTTTCCTGAAAGTCAAATTAAAGCCGGTTTGTGCCGCCATCATTCAGTTTCTCTCGCTTAACAAAGCACCACACGTATGCTTGTATGTTAATTGCGTTTCCCTGACAACCCTGCATTCTGGCGCATTTCACTTTATTCTGATCATGCTTTGAGTCCTAACAGACACATGTGCATAGACACATGCTTTTTAGCAGTTTAATTAAATCCATTAAAAGCCTTGTAGGCGCAGAGTGGCCTGAATCAATACTCACCTGAATGGCTGCTGACTAATTGTTCCGTTAACGAAGGGTTAACGGACAGATCAAAGGCTCCAGCGGTGTAATTAGCAGAGGGGGAGAGAGAAAATAAAGGAGCGATTTAATGAGAAACAAAGGATGCTGGGATCTTTCTTGCTGAAATGTTAAATTAAAAGACTGACACACTAGGGAGGATTTTTTTCCCTACTGTAAACCACTTTTTTTTACTCCAAATGTATTACTATATTTCCCATCATCCTTGTTTTTCCCTCATTTACCTCTTCTGAAGAAAATATAAAATATATTTTTTCCTTGAACTTTTTAAACATCATTCATACATCAGAAAATGTAAAAAGAATGTTTATCCACATCATTAAAGCAACCAGTGGTTAGGATTTGTGAAAAGGCTGCATTCAGTGCAAAAGTATTTGAACTATTGAACTCCTTTTTAGATCTGACTACAAGAACTTCTATGTATTTATTTAGGTAGTTGTAGATAACTGTAGGGTGGAATTAAATGATACATCTCGAAATGTTTCTCAAATAAAAATCTAAAAAGATGTGCATTTGTATTTTGCCTGCTTTACTCTGATACCCCTAAATAAAATCAAGTGGAATCCACATCTTCTCCCTCTGTGCACAGTTGACAGTAAAACTAATAGTTGCGCACTGCACAAATTTGGTGTGTTTGGAAGGGGGGCAAGAACAAACGTTTGGTCCACATGCAGAAGGTCGTGTGTCATGGAAAACTAACTCTGCACATCACCCTGAATACACCATCCTCTTGGTGAAGCATGGTAGTGGTGGCATCATGTTTTGGGGATGCATTACTTCAGCAGGCACAGGGAAGCTGCTTATGGTTGGTGGGATGATGGATAAAGCTAAATACAGGGCAATCATGAAGGAAAGGCTTGAGCTGTGCTCATAGAAGTATGAAGTGTAATGTTGAATATGGTGGAGGAGTATAAATATCTCGGTGTTCACCTGGACAACAGACTGGAGAGGAGATGCAACTGTGAAGCCGTCTACAAAAAGGGACAGAGCAGACTGTACTTCTTGAGGAAGCTTAGGACATTTGGTGTTTGCAGCAAGATGCTGCAGATCTTCTATAAATCTGTTGTGGAGAGTGTGATCTCTTCTGCCATAATCTGCTGGGGAAGCAGCATCAAAGCCAGGGACTTAAAAAAGCTCTACAAGCTAATAAAGAAGGCTGGTTCTGTTCTAAAGACTCATGTGGAACCTGTGGAGATCATTATGCAAATGTTTCTTCATGAAATTAAGAACATTATGGAGAACCCTTAGCATCCTCTTTATGAGACTGTCGTATAATAACAGAGTGTCTTCAGTCAGAAGAAACCTGCATAATATGAGTTACAACAACATTTAATTTCCCTTTGGGATTAATACAGTGTTTTTGAATTGAATAGAATATGTAACTAGTTGTGCAAATCTGGTAGAAGCATACCCCAAATGACCTGCATCTGTAACTGAAGCTATGATGATCCTACAAATTTACCAGGGCTAAGTAAAATGCACAGCACAATTTTTAGATTCTACACACTACTTTGTGTTAGTCTGTCAAATAAAATTCATATGGGAAGAAACTTGTGCCATCAGAAACTGAATTTGAATTTCTCAGACTGAATCTGTATTTGTGTAATATGAAATTAAATGCATTGGTTTAAATGAATTTCAATTAATGGAAACTGAATTTAATGGTTTGAAACTGAATTCATTTGCTCTGAAAATGTATTTTGTTGAACTTAAAATTCAGTTTCACTAATTTTACTTTCAGTTCTAAAATTCAGTTTTTTGTGTCACACATCCGGGTCCTTGAAGACACAGATTAATCAAACACAGATTCACCGATTCACGGATGTCATTCACTATTGCTGTGTCCAAATTGAGGGGCTGCATTCTTTGAAGGACGCATTTGTTGGCCGATTACATCATTGTGAACAAAGTTGGATATATTCCGCTTTCTGTGAAACAAAATGAACTTGTTT
Organism: Girardinichthys multiradiatus; assembly: GCF_021462225.1. Taxonomy (NCBI): domain Eukaryota; kingdom Metazoa; phylum Chordata; class Actinopteri; order Cyprinodontiformes; family Goodeidae; genus Girardinichthys; species Girardinichthys multiradiatus. Next base: position 44,730,794 of record NC_061796.1, on the reverse strand, counting down.
TTAGACTTGAATGTAGCTGTGTAAACCCAAAATATCTGCTCGGTTTATCAAGATTTCGCTTAATTCCACACGTGCTCCGATGTGTTCAGAGACGTCAGCTTCTGCTGCCCTGACACCGGGCTCACAGTCGCCTCGCCAGCGCACAGCTGACCGAGGGGTTGAGGTGCGATGAACCCCGAGAGAACAGCTGACTCCCGGCACGTTGTTTTCAAGCTCCTGCTGGGTTTCCCCAATGGATGGAAGTTAAACACAGATATAATTCAGTCAGATGATATCTAATGTTGATGTTTGGTTCTTTTATTTTTATACTCTACAAATAAACTGATTTAAACGTTGTTCCTAAAGTTAATATGTTAGTGCTTAAATTGTTACATTTTTACAAATAGATTTTTATATTTATTTTTATCTATGAACACAAAACTTTAACAATTTAAATGACTGAATAATGAACAAGATTATAAAACAAGAAAATAAGCCATTAGGCCTCCATTTGTTCGGCTTCACAGCTCTGTGCTTCATGCTATCACTGTTGCTAGGTAACATAAATTACGCTGAGGTAAAGGCAGGGGAAACGCAGACCGACATAACACCGGCCGCATCATGCTAATCTGGCATGTTTAGCTAATAGCTACAAGTAGGATAAGTGTTACTGTTTGACCATCATTTGTTTACATGACTTCTTATAGACGCTCATTTGACTTGATGATTGACATCAAGCTCATGTAGCGGCACTGCTGCAGCTCAACATGCCGTAAATGAAGTTTAACCTGATGTGAAATGTAAATCGATGAATCTGTGGTTGATTAATCTGTGGCTATCCTCAAGCTGTGACACAAAAAACTGAATTTTAGAACTGAAATTGAATTTTAGAACTGAAAGTGAAAGTAGGCACACTGTATTTTCAAAACAACGAAATGCATTTTCAATGCAAATTAATTCAGTTTCAAACCATTAAATTCAGTTTTCAAACCAATAAATTCAGTTTCAAACCATTAAATTCAGTTTCAAATCAATGCATTTAATTTCAAATTACACAAAAACAGATTCAGTCAGAGAAATTCAAATTCAGTTTCTGATGGCACAAATTTCTTCCCATAAATTCACCCCAAAAACATTAAAGTTTGTGGTTGTAACGTGACAAACGTTGAAGAGAAGGAACAGATAGAAGACTCTGAACCTACATTGGTTCTCTTGCTATAAAACCTGACCATAAGATGAGCTTCAGAGAAAATATGATAGAAGGCCTTACAGAAGAGTGGGTTGAGCCATAAGAGGAAGGGCTGAAATGAGAAGGAACTAAATTGGAATGCAAAGTTCTAACATTGTGAGGGAATGAAGCAAGATCCATGGAAAGAAAGCAACATCAAGATCAAGAATATAATGAAGCAGAACAAAGAAGAGAAGCACAACTGTGTTTCTCCCCATGGGTGCGTGAGAGAGTGTGTGTGTGTGTTTTATACATCACAGCCTGCAGGGTTGCAGCAACTTTTAGCCCTGATGTCCATCCGGCCTCGATTACAGCAGAGCCCGACAGGCTTGCGTCACACACACAGACATGCACATGTGCACACACAGGATGAGGCTGCAGGCTGTGTGTGTTATTTTGTGTGAGTCTGAGATGCCTGCCTGCTCTCCTCTCTGATCTGAGGAGGTTTTCCAACATTGTGCATTCTACCTGACATTGTCCTCCTCCTCTCCTCCTTTATTCTACTCCTCCTCTTCTTGTTTTCCTGTCAGCTTCTCCTCCCATGTTTTAATCTTTCATCTTTTCCTCTTTTCCATGCTTCACTCTCTTCCTTTTCTCTACTTTAGATCTCATTCTGTAATATTCTTTCTTCAACTCACACTGATTCTTTTTTGCAATATTTTATTTCTTCATGTGTCTTGTCTATTTCTGTCTGTAGTTTTCCTTATTCTCCTTTTCTCTTTTTCTTTTTTGCCTTAATCTGTCATCTACTGTCATTATCAGGCTTATTGACCTTTACTCTTTTCGTTTCCTTGTCTTTTTGTCTTCTATTATGATCTCTTTTTCTAACCTGGTTCCCTTCATTTTGTAATCACACCTGTCAATAACATTCGACATAGCATTCAAACCCTACTAGTCCATCTGCAATTCATTTGCCCACATGTTCGTTAGTCATGAAAAGTCAGTTCAAGCTATTGCTAAACATCTGGTGAATGGAAGATAAATTAAATTTCTTGGCTCAGACACTGAGGCAAAAGGGAGTTACAGTTGAAGCTAATTATTGTGGGTAAAAATGCTGGAGGAATGTTTGGTGAGATTTGTAATAGATTTATTTAGGTGATCCATGAATGTCAGGACATGTTTTGTATTGACAGAGGACTCGCTCACAAACAAAAGTTGTGTGTGTGTCAGTGGTCTGACTGTTAACTCAAAGCAGGAGTTATCCGCTTTAACGGTGGCATGAACTGTGTTGTGTCCTCGCACCTTAGCTTTACGTTGTTCCCCCTCCTAAATCCAAGATTCTTCACCCACGTTTCCTCTATTGATGACCGTTGGAGCATTTCACTGTATCCTTTTTTACATAAGTCAGCATCCACACATCCCATTTAAAAATAATTTTTCTGTCAAGAAAACACTGATTATCATGATATTTCTAGACCGTTATGTTACAGACGATAAATCATCATCTATATAAGGAAGTTCTTATCCAGTTTTGAAGGTGTGACTGCTACACCTCATTTCTAGTTCAATGTGCTTTTCTTCTTCCTCATTTAATAAAAGCATTTATGATTTTTTGGTTTAATCTGTTTGCTCCTTGCCTCTCTGCTGATATCTGTGACTTTGTGTCCTTGGAGGAGAAATCAATGATCCACATCATCTTTTAAACAGACTGACACGTTCTGTAGGATTTCAGTTTTCCTTCTCGGCTGCAGTTCTCTGCACCTTCAGGCTTCATTACAGACAAGAGCAGCATCTCTCCTCCGAGCTGAGCTCCATCAGACAACCCTTGTTGTGTCATTTGAGTCCTTCTGTCTCTTCCTTTGGGCTCTCTTTGTCACATCATAGTGTTATCTTTATCACTCTAACTGATCTCCGTTCTGCTTCCTTCTCTTTACATTTGTCCTCCTCGCCAACAGTATTTTTTCTGGCTGTCCCTCAATCTAACTTTTTCTATTCAAAGCTCTTGCACAGCCCCAAATTCAGATTTTAAAATTTTCTCTTTGACAACTAATAGTTTAATTAATCAGGATCATGATCCCCCCAACCTGATCCTGAACTATGAAAGCACTGGTTTCTCTTTTTGTACGTGATTTAGCACCAGAAATGCACACAAAGTAATTAATGTGTTGTTTTACGATAAAACTGAACAACTAGTAGAAATTTTACCCATTAGCTTGAAGGAACGACTGTCAGCCTCCTGTCCTGCTTGTCTCCTTTGCTTCCTGCTTGAAATGGAACAGCTACTCCAGGTTGCGTGGTGCCATCTGACCTGCTATTCAGCAACAACTGATGAAATAAAAGATGCGTACAGACAGACAGTTGTATCGCGGCAGAATTCCTTTCTACATCTGTCAGGAAGCTTACTCCAACATTTGTCCTTAGGCTTGCTTGCTACATGATGTTACACCATGATCTTTAACTTTGGATCTTTTCTCTCTTCTTGCTTCTTTTTTGTCTTTGCTGCAATGTGTCTTCCTCTTATTTCTATTTGTGCTGATTCATGAGCTTTCTTTAGGTTGTGTTAAAGCTGTGTGTTCTAAATAAAAGATTTTTTTATGATCAAGTTATTTTTAAATGTGTGTAAACCAAAAAAAAAAAATTAAAAATTTAAGTCAACAATTGTTTGGTAATTCTTACTTACTGACTACATACAGCGCCAGCCTCATTTATTTGCATGCCAAATTAATATTTGTAAACAAATAAATGAATTAAATAAATTGATCTTTTATTGATGTGGGATGATCTCATAAAATATTGTTAAAAAAGAGAACATATTATTTTGAATACATTTAATCAGTGGGGAAAAATAATTTAATTTTAACAAATAATTTTTTCAACAAAATCACCACTTTTTTATCAGTACCCTAAAAAATCCCTTTAAAATACATATAAGTGAAATGTTGTTTTTTTTTTTTTTCAAATCAAATCTTCGGGTTACAAAGTGTCCAGAACAACCAGGAAATATGTGCTAAGCAGTTCTTTGGTCCTACCATCAAACTCTACTCTGACTTTCACCGAAGTTGTGTGGTTTGGTCAGAGGAGACTAATATCCTTGCCAAACAATTGCACATCTCCCTTTCATTTTATAGGAATATGAAGACACAATGTTAGTGGTCCAGCATTACTTTGCTATGCATTTGCCATTATAGCACCAGTGTGCCACACGTTTTTCTGGACACATCAAAAACTTTGGCCTCATTTGGCCTTATATGTGAAAGCTGCAGCTCTCACATATAATCTGAACATGTGCAGCGCTGCTACAGGATCAACTCTTATATAGCAGCAAAAACAGCATTTCTCATGTAACACTCTGAAAACACTAATCTCATCATGTAGGATGTTTGACCTGATGTAACCTGAAATAAAATTAAAAAACGTTAGGTGTAACGGTGACGTCACGGAAAAAGTAATGTACCCAGTCATAAAGCAGCAGAAGACTGAAAACCACACCACTGATCCCAATACATGCATTATTCAAAATGGGAGCAAATCAAATACTTCAAAGGCATGACAAAATCCCTCTAATTTCCACACATTTAGACCAATATCACACAATTATTCCAACGCAAGCGACCATGACAGATTGTCAGCTGTGTGTCAGCAGCTTCAAAATCAGATTTTTAGCAACAGACAGAGTGCATGAATACATGAACTCACTGAACGCAGAGCATTTTAAATAAAAATCCCATGGACTCTGTTAGTAAAACTGATCTAAAATAAATGCAGAATGGATCCACAGAAACAATTTTAACTCTCCTTCAGTGATCATCTCAGTTCCTAGAAGAAAACCTGTGGAGGGAGCTGAAGAAAAGAGAGCATAAGGGCCGATACAGGACTCTGGTTGTTCTAGAAAAATTGTACAAAGGGACATGTTTACACACCCCCTCTCCTATGATCACAAGATTTAATGACTGCTGCCATGTAGAGAAAAGAAGTTTATGCAATGTATTGACAGGAGGGATGTCAACAATGTTGCCACCAGTGAGTTTGTTGAACACATGCTCAATTTAAAGGCTGGAAAATTTGAGACTTTTGTTAAGTTATGTTTCAAGACTTCAGGTTTTTTGGTCCTGTTCCTATGTGATAGTTAGCAGACACGAGAGCACAGGGGACAGAGAACAAGAGACAATCTAAAAACGCGGACACAGACAAACTGATGTATGGCATCAGTACAATTGAGTCAGGCATTAACATTTCCTTGACCGTTTCTTTGATGCGAGTCATTTTCACTCTGCCGTTGAGTCCAACACGGGGGGAGAGAGAAAGATCAAGTGAGACATAATGAGAGCGCACATTTGTCATGTGGAAATAAATCTCGGAATTCCAATTTTGGTCATTTTCAAACCTTTCACTTCAGTTTAAGAACATGAAACCCTCTGATCCAAGACAAAGTCAGACATGTCACAATAAATTGAGCTGCCTTGAACTTTACCGACAGCTGATGTTGGAGAGCAAACCCTTGGTTTATAAAAATACCGCTCATTCTTTCTCTAAGATGTCCAGTTATTTGCATCAGCAGGTAACACATACGGATAGGGTTTTAGTATGACCTCTACTTCTGAGAGGTTATTGAATATAACTAAATTCCTTGTGCATTCTCCTTTTTAAAATTAAAAGTTATTTAATAGAGCTCTTGTGTTTTGTTTAGGAAACAAAGATTTGCTTGAGTTTATCTACATGGAAAGAGAAAGGTTTTACTGACTAATACCTGAAAATATCTTGCCAGAAAAACATTTTATTATTATTATTTATTTTCAATTCATTCGTGTTTTAATCTCTCTGCATTTCTTTCAAATTGAATCGTCTGTGTCTCATGTTTCATGCCTTTTTCTAAAACCACTGTGTTTAATATGTCTACTGGGACATCTGTGACATAAAGCAAACAGGTTATGACCATGTGTAATGTAAAATGTGTAAAGTAAAACACTGCATGCTCAACTACATCTTCACTTTGACCATCAAAATAGGATTAATGAATACTTGCTGATTTGTTTATTTTTCTATTATGAGATAGATTAATTATGGTATATATTTGAGTGGTTGCTAATGAAGGATGTGACAGAGAACCACATCAAAATGCAGTAATATGGGCCTGCACCAATAAACGCCATAGCTTCACTGATGCTTTTCACAACTAGAAAAATAAATAATACTAAACTTATTTGGGCAACACTGCAGAGGTCATCTTTGCTGATGATATATTCCAACTACCAGAAGACAACTGATTATGGCTGTCAGTATTGAATACAGTATGTCCCTTGAATGTCTACATGGCATCATATTTCATTTAATTTAGGAACTATGCAGATAAGTACACATCTAGTGTTTCCTCAGCCCAACACAATATTTTTTGGCACTAGCAACACATTCTTCGGATAATTTATTAAACTGTTAAAAATGAAAACAGATTAACCTCTTAAAATGTGTATTATCTTTAAAACTTCTCTGACACAGGGTCAAAGTGACCTCCTCTGACAGTCTTTTGTTAAATCCTTTTTTGGTTTTAGTGCGAGAGACCAGCAGGGTGCAGGAATTTAGGAAGGAAATGCCTTAGAAAATAGATAAATAAATCCGGAAACTTTTCACTGTTTGAGTGAAACTTTGATTTTTAGTTTTTTAGTTTTAGTTTTTTTCTGTTTGAGTGAAACTTTGAGTAGCAAATTTGCTTTTTGTAAACCTCAGTGTCCTCCCTCTGGCTTTGCATTGACCTTTGACCCCTGCAGATATGCGGTGGATGGAGATTCTAGGAAAGAGGTGATGATGAAGATGTTGCGTGGGTTGCTGTATCAGTGGAAGAGGAGAGGGCATCCTCACAGAGATGAGATGGGAGACAGATTGAAGTTGACAGAGACTGTGATGAGAGAGAAGTGAAAGCAGAGTTCCCTTCCTCCTGGGACACACTACGCTGTGTGTGTGTGTGTGTGTGTGTGTGTGTGTGTGTGTGTGTGTGTGTGTGTGTGTGTGTGTGTTCTTGTACTTGTTGCTGAGTGAGAACCATTTTTTGTATTTTTATGGCAAAGTGAGGACATTTTGACAAAATGAGGACATTTTTCTGGTCCTCACTTTTTCAAATTCCGTTCTTGGGACAAGGGTTAGGTTTAGGACTAGGGTAGGAATTGAGTTATTGTTAGGGTTAGGGTTAGGCATTAACTGGTTAGGGTTAGTGTTAGGGTTAGGGTTAGGCACTAAAAATCAAGGAAAATGAATGGAAGTCAATGGAAGTAACCAAAAAGTCCTCATAAAGATAGTAAAACACGGATGTCTGTGTGTGTGTGTGTGTGTGTGTGTGTGTGTGTGTGTGTGTATGCCTGTGCTGCAGGCTGCTGCACTTCGACAGATGCTCTCATTAGGCAAATAGACGCTCTGTCCGCTCTGTGAGGCTCATTAACCAGCACGCTTCGTCACAATTAACCCGACCTGCATCATTTCTTCTCATCCAACCTGGGAATAAAATAAATAAATGAAATATCTTCCCCTGCTCTGCAAAAACTCTTTAACAGTTAACATATTCCAACAAATAGATGTTGTTGTTTTACATCCCGATGCAAAAGCTCTCACCTCAGTGGACTTGACCTGTTGTGTCATTTGATCGATTACTGTTAATGATTTTCATGGAACTGAGTCAGACTAAGCTCCATGAAGCTGCTTCATGATGCTTCTTGTTCTTGGTGTAGATACAGTAGCTGCCTGGTGTTCGGGTTTTATTCTCTGGGCAAACACAATGAACCTGACTACTTTACTGTGATGATGAGACTCTGCAATGCTGCAACCAGCCACTGCACTGATTGCTGATCTCCCTGTAATGGAACAAACAGGCAGAACAGTGTCTTGCTTGTAAATGTGGACAAACAGATCTGGACCCAGTTTTTTGCTTTTGTCCGGATGGTTGACAGTCAGTAGAGACAATTATGCTAAGTGGGATAGAAAACCTGGTAATAGACTCCTTTCCTTTTACAAATGTCGGAAAATGTTTGCTTTTTTGCAGGGTATTTACATTTACATTACAAACAAATACGTCTTGTGTGTTGTGAAAAAGGTTACAAAGTGGCATAGTTTAGATATTATATAACACGAAATGAGCAGTTGTGCTTGATATTTGTATAGCGGTTTTGCATTTCCTTGAGAAAAACCTGACAGAGGGGCAGATTTTGCCGTTTTTGTTTGTCCGAAGTTTTAAACCTCCTGTACTAAAACCCACAGGCTTTTCTGGCTGTCTTTCTGCAGTGTATTTCCAGTTATTTCAACAGTATTAAGCCTCACAACAGCTTTGCTTTGCCACAATATTAGCAGTGAAGTCCACACTTGCCTGCGATGGATTTGTGTTGATCTGATGGCTGCACAGCACTCAGGAGATCCACCGCCAGGCGCCACAACCACCGTAACAAGTTTCAGCAGCTCTCCTAGATGTGAATTAGCCAAAGTAGCAACATTTGACTATTGGGCTAAAATGGCTCAACGTTGTGTGCTTTATGGGATGCTACTGTGCTGTATGAGTGTGTTGCGTGGTGTATGAAAAGCTGAGTGTTAACTCACACAATAGAGCAAATCTAAGCCTTTGATCACTCTACGTGTTTTCATATGGGAGCTGTTTAACCAGCCTTACACAATAAGGGAAAGAAATGTGTAACATATAACCATTTTACACACATGCACATAGCAGTCAAATATATGTACTCATAGTCCACTTTTATTGGTTTTTATCAACTGCTTTCAATAAAGTTGGGAGTTTACAGACATGCACGCACACATGGATATTAAAACACAAAGATTGAGGAAATCCGCCATAAGTTAAAAGCTCAAACATCAGTTGCATGCACTCACAGATCATCAGAACTGGGGATTTGTCACACATGCACACGGAATTAAAAAAGCTCATAGGAATGAACCAAAATACACACTGCTACCCAGATGCACAGCCAGGAGCACCACAGCTGCACTCCTTTAAGTCCCTGGAGGTGGTTTGGCTGTTATTTAAAGGCCCCACCCACAAGCAGAGCTCCTCCACCAGCTGAGAGTAGATGGATCACTTAGGGAAGCATGAATTACAAAACTGAATTTCCAGTGCTGTCACAATGCGCTCATGCTGTCCGTGCACACACCGAGGAAGGAACCCACATGGTTATAAATTTGAGCAGACGCAAGCATCACACCCCCACAGTTGTCATTACAAGAGATCGTCCATCTATAATCAACGAAGCACTGCATTAAACTTTCACCGCTTTATTTTTTAATGGTTGACAAAAGTCCTAAATATTCATAATTTAGACGACAGCCACTGTTTCTCGGATCACGCTGGATACTCCTAAGTTAGCATGGTGATGCAGAGGAAGAGATGAGGAACGACTAGAGTAAATTTAGAGTTCTGAAAAGCCCACAACCAGCTGGCTCCTGTCCCTAGATCCATACCTACCCAAAGCTTTTAATTTCACCTGAATCCGAGGTCAAACCTAAGGGTGTATTCACGCCAGGAAAGTCCTTTGGTGCCCTTGTTTGGTCCGGACCAGGAGCGGACTTTATTTTTTCTGTTTAGTGTGGTTCACTTTCACATTGTACTTTTTGCAAGTGAACTATAACTTGTGAAAGTCTTTGATTCCATTGGACAGAAGTGACTAGAGCGTGACAGAACACAGACCCAGAAATAGAGGGCTACTTCATTCTGTTCTTCATATTTGTGCTATTATTACAACTGCAAAATCAATGTGAGTATCAAGAGCTGCTTAATTAAAGCAGGTTTTGCAACCTTCTATTTCTAATTTTGGAACGGCATTGGAGAATGCATGCTGCAAGCTGAAGGAGACAAGGTGCTGTGCGTGCCCTGACCCACAGCATGCTGGCAGCAGCGTTGCTTAGCAAAAGATGTTGGATCAGGGATGATTCCTAGTATGTTTTCTGTAGTTGGGTCAGATTGAGGCCGGTTCACTGCAGTGTATTTACACCTGCAAAAATGTCCGGACCAAGGCGGGAAATGAACTCTGGTCCATTTAAAGCTGACCAAACGTGGCAGGTGTAAATACACCTTTAGATTCAGGTGATACATTACAAGGATGATGGTCAGCTTCTCTAGGTAAGTCCATGGTTCTCAGTTGGGAGAAGGTGGACTGCCCTCTCCAGGTTAAAGGTCAGGTTGTGCATCAGGCAGAGAGGTTTAAGTGTCTTGTTTTTAAGTGATTGTAAAATACCGTGGAGACTGAAGAGAAAGATTTGGATCATAACAGCAATTAACGTCTTTATTTACCAGTCAATCTGCTGACCCTAATCTTGGGTCATGAGATATGGGTCATGATTGAAAGAACAAGATCCTGCATACAAGTGGTTAAAATTAGCTTCCTCCAGTTCTGCATCCTTGAGGGGGCTTGGGGTAGAGCCACTGCTTCTCTGCATCGAAAGGAGTCCGCCAAGATGGCTTGGTATCTGATCAGAATGCTTTCTGGGTGGCTCCCTGTGGAGGTTTTCCAGTCACAGTCAATCATAGAACTGGGGACAGACCAAGGACTTGCCTGGATTGATCTTATGGGGGTCTTTCTTGCATATTTTTCTCAATTTTATCCCATTTTGGATGTTCTAGTTGCATCTTTGGATATTATTCCTAACACCTGATGTGATGTTGTCTTTTCCCTCACTTGTACTCTTGTCTTTTTTGCCATTTTTCTTTCACTAGATTTTATCAAGTTTTAGCTCTCAATTGTTTGATTTTTCTTTTCTTTTCAGCTGTTTTTACCCTCCCTTTCATGTTTGCTGCCTTTCTAGTCATTTTTTCATCTTCTGGTGTAACTCTTGCAGAACCAATCTCACTGCCTCTCACAAACACAGAGACACACATCAAGTACATCCCTCTGATTTTTGAAACCCTTTGTTATTTTTGTACAGTACCCGTCTACGCTATCGGATTAAAAGAAACACTGTGAGCTGGCGGTAATACTTCTTTTTTCTACAGAAGAAATCAGGAAGATCCATTTATTGTTAATTTTCATTTTCCTTATGCCTTTTCTCTTCTTTTAACAGTGATTGTGTTTCCGTTGCCAATATTTTTTCTCTCTGTTTATGAGTGTCTCTTCCAATTCTTCTCCTCTTCACCCTCCCATCTGTTTTCCCTCCTGTATCATCGATCCTCCCAGCAACCATGTCAATACAAATCAGGGCTGTGGATTCACTTTTTGCCTGTATTGATTGGACTCGGAGGCCATAGGGCTCCTGAGCACAGAGCTTCACCCCCCACCCTACCTTCCTTGCCTCCCCCCAGGGCTATCCATTCTCCTCCGTGGGAAACAGAGATCCTGATTGCCAACTGGAGCAAAGCTGCGCTTAGTTTCAACCTCGGCTCGCTGGGAATTGAGTGGTGATGGCTGATGCAATGATGTCATCAGTTTGCTCTGTGGACACAGCGGCCATGTTTAATTTATGTCGCTTTAAAGTCTCATCAGATCCCTCTTTTGATCTCCAAACCTCTAGTTTGTATCATTACAGCCCCTGGAATATTTTGCTGCCATATTTTCACCGCCTGCATAATTCAGTATATTGCAACATCATGTTTACATTAATTTGACTTGTTTTCAATTTGGCCTTTGCCAAGTCAAATAGAATAAATCTTTGTAACTTTGTTTTACTATGAAAATTTAAGATGTTCTACCAGGACAATTCAAGATGCAATAAAGTGCAATCAGTTCTGTCTTTGCTTTTTAACTTCAACATTTTGTCACCTTGACACAAAGGTAGATAACTTAAGGCTATCATATTTAAAATAAATCAGTTAGTTCAATGTAGGCATTATTAACTGGGCTAAAATAACTTGAAGGTAAGTGGTTAAAATGGTTAAATATTAATTCTGCAACGGGAATGAATTATGCATCCAATAAATCTTTTCAGGAAGTCATTATTCAACAGATTAGACTCTATTATTTAATTACTGTTTTTATATATAAACTATGCAAATTAAATAAAAAATTATAAAATTCAATACAGATCCATTGTATTCCAGTCATGCCTTAGTTTAACATAGTTATCATCCACTCCGTTCTGTCTTTTTTAATGAAATTTGCAAGATTAAATCAATCAATATTTTTTTAATGATCTGAAAAATAAAATAGCTGGTGCATATCTCCAGCAATCATTGAGCTGGAAGTGGTGTTAACCCTGGACAGGTCACCAGTTTATTACTGGGCAACATGGAGAAATCATTTACTTTCAGACTAAAAGGCTGTTTAGAGTGGGTAATTAACCTAATCAACCTGCATAGTTTTGGACTGTGGGAGGAAGCTGGTGTACATGGGTAGAACCCATACATGCAAACTCCATGCACAAAGGATATGAACTCAGGACCTTCTTAATGCAAGGCAACCGTACTAACAACTGTGTCAATCTGCAGCACTTTGCTGTATTTTGTTATGGATAGGATGACTTATTTGGATGTTGATTCAGAATAATGGAAGAGATGAGTAAGCATTATCTCTCACAGTTTTTTTTATATTCATCTAATTGTCTCTGAATAAATCAGACCCACTTTAACTTCCATCCATTCTGGTCTTTTTTGTAAAAAAATAATGCTGATGCATTCAGCTCATCAGATATCTTGCATCTGTGCTTTTTATTTTTGACCCTCTTCCCTTTCCACTCTGACCACAGATTCCACATCTAATTGAGTTTCCGTGTATCTGTTTGCTCCTCTTACATGCACTCCTGAGAGCCGTCTCTCTCTCTCTGCGAGAACTCGCTGTGGATTAGGTTAGTGGTCAGGAAGAAGGCACTCTGTATTAACACACACACCGTTAAACAAAGACAGAGATGTTCTTTTGTGTTACGCTGTACACTATGGCCAACTTCTTTAAATTTCACATAAGTTTTTTCCATATATTGCAATTTTTATTAACTTTTACTAAGCAATATTTTCTAGATTTTTTTAATACACGTCATATACAATGTAAAACATCAACAGATCCCAGCAAATCCAGAAGAAAACGGTGAGATAAGAAAACCCCAAGGAGCGTATTAATAATCTCACTACAGCCAACTTAAAAATACAAATCTAGAAAAACTTCAGTCAGCAAACAGAAGAAATTAGCCATACAATGAATATAACAATCAAAATGAGAAAAAGTAACTAGTGATAAATATATATAACTAGACAATGGATTGATTATACATTGATTTATAAGCTCATTTAAAAAGTTTACAGCTAGACACAGTCCTTGGGATGGTATTTCTATTAGTGGTGAGGAGCAATAAGGTCAGCATGTTGCTGCTGGGGGCATCTCTGTTGGAGATTGGTCACAGCTCAGAGCCACCTGCATTCTCCACCTACAAAGCTGTGCAACATTTTCTATGGTATTTTATCTGACAAAAAGGGATAAATGACCGTTTTAACACTTAAATGGCTGATTGAAATTGGTTTAATTTTACCTTTCCTGTCCATTGCTGTAAATGTTCTGAGTGAGTAGATCATGGCGAGACAGGGTGGCTTTTATGCAGTGGGTTGTAACAAACCAACTCTGAGGTCAAGGAGGCTGGGACTCAAATTGAGCAATTTCCACTTGGCTGCTTAGAAAAGTACAATGAGAATTAACAGAGGCTCCTCCACTTTCTCCATTCTTGGATAGCTTGGCCAAAGAGGCTGAAGAAGGGCAGTAGGCAGATGTTGTCTTGTGTAGCAGGTTTATAAAAAGATTTGTAAAAAATGGTGACATATAAAATATTTACAAAAATCCCCAAACTACTAACTGATAAGTTAACATGGTGCAAATGATCATAAATAAACTTGAAGCAAACTGAATTAATGTCAAGAGCACTCAGCTACACTGACCTTGTTGTCTCCTGTTGAACAACTAAATTCTTCTGTTTAAATATTCCTACAAACTCCGGTGGAATATTACATATAACAGGCAAGACTAAACATTACAAACCTTAACTTTTTGATGCTACTTCCTGCCAGCAACAGTCAAACAGATTTTCTAGCTTAGTCATTAAATTACACAATAACAAAACTAAGGCAAGCAAAATACCTAAAATTGGCTTTACTTACAACAGTTTTTGTTTCCCCTCTTCACCTGGTCCCGTCTTGTGACATCAGTTTTATGCAGGAAGCTATAAACACAGGAAGTGATGCAGCACTTCCTCCTTTTGCTCCTGGAACACAGGTATGTAAGGTAAGTTCATAAACAAAATAAAATGTACAAATAAAATTTTCAGAGTTGATTTAAACAAAGCTGTTATAGTAAATAATCTATAAAAATGCTAAACATAAACAAACTGGTTAATATTGTTTATGCTTTGAACATATTGTGGATTTCTTCATTAATGTGCAACTTTATGCAGCTAACATGCTCTGTATATAATAAAATGCTGTCACAGTTACATACTCTGTCCACATGTTTTTTCTTTACTGGGAGAATATTATTCAATTCTATATGTTCAACTTTTCCCACCTAGATCAAATTAATTCAAAGTTACATAAACATGTATGGATGATGGTGCTTGGTCACTTTTCAACGGTTCATAAAAAAAAAAACAAATTAAACATATTAAGTGATTCAAAATTGAGAAAAGGGAAAACTGAGGATTAAGAAAGGTAAATAGAAAAATTGTGTCTTTTTATGAAAAAACTGTTTAATTTCTAGGTTTTTTCCTTTTTCTCTTCAAAAATATTTCAGATCATTTATGGTTAATTACTTTAATTGCACAGTAGTGGGTGTTTTGTCTGTTCTGTCCCCATAGGCAGATTTATGGATTGATTTCTCAATTTCTTGTCATTTGTTATTCTCATCATTATGTGCTTTGTTATCTTAAGTCCAAACTCTCTCTCTCTTTCTGTCTCTTCTCTTTCCTTCATTGGTCTTCATCTTTCATCCCTCTCTCTTCATTAGTAGTGAAAAATGGGGCTTAATTAACTGAGTGCCTGCAGGACTTTGGCTTTCTCCGCATGTGTGTGTGTGCTGAGGTAAAGTAGGCCATTCTATAAGGTGGTTAATTAGGATGCAGCAGGCCTCTGTCCGCTGGCTCCAAGAGACCAGATGGAGAGCCGGGTTCACAAACAGAAGAGGGTTTGTTCGATGGTTTTGCTTAGACTTGATTGTAGAATGACAACATGGACTTGAGATTCTTCAGCAGCACATCTCTAAATTCTCTGTGAAGATTTTATTAGTTTCTTTCTTTTTATGTATATGCTCATCGTAGATTAGAAATGAGTATGCTTCTTGCATGCCAACTTCATCTTCGTGTATCCTGACAAGTAAAAAAAGCAGAAACCTGAATTCCATAGCAACTGGTTTTAACATTAAAAGCAATTTAAGCAGGCTGCACTCATTAGGAACATTTTCATAGAAAAATAGAAAAGTTTGTGTATGTATTAAAAAAGGTTTTTACAATTATAAATATATTTAAAAATATCCCTACTAAAATGAAAAGTAGTAGGACTGGTTGTATATGCAAATGGACAGGAATATGATTCCAGCACCAATACAGAACATTTAAAAAGTAGGTAAAAGTATGTAAAGACTTTTGACAACATTTAATGCAAATATGTACTTTTGTGCTCAAGGAACCATGATTATTTTACTTTATTTCCATCCATCCATCCATCCATCCATCCATCCATCCATCCATCTATCTACTATACCAACCTAATCCTTAGGGTCATGGGGCAGAGGTGTGTATGTGAGGCTGGGGGTTCTGGTGACCAGTTGTCTTGGTTGTGGGATGTAAAAGGATTTCTGGTACCAGTGTTCCAGTGATTAATAGTGAAAAGGACCCTATAGGTCCATCACAGGGACTTCGAATTTTTTTATTTACTTATTTACAGTAAAACTGAAAATTACTTATATCCCTGGCAGATATACATTTAAATTAAACCTTTAATGTTACTAACATGTTTCTTCTGACTGGAAGGAATGTTGATGTTTTGGAGCGGCCCAGTAAGAGTCCCAACTGGAATCTTCGGGAGGAGCTAAAGATTAGGATGATGGCAAGGAGGCATTCTAAGGGCTGGTCAGCAATTATGAGAAGGGTTTGACAGCTGTAATGCCAGTAAAGATGTTTCTAAGGAATTTTAAAAAGGTTATGAATACATTTAGACATTTTTTAATGGCTAAAAATATAAAAGATTTTTTTTTTTCAAAATTGATACTTTCTTACATTGTTGTTTTATCTTTCAAGACACCTGTCTGATTTCCTATTTAGAAAACAGTATACTCACAGTTGAAGTGATTTAAAAAAGCAGACCCCTTCAAATTTAATTAGAGAAAAGGATCAAAAATGTTTTACATAATCAAAAAAGATACTACATCACATTAAGTAAAAACAAATATGGAGGAGGTTTTCCCATCCACTTTTGAGATTTAAAGGGAAGCATTTTAAGCCTGCACATAATTCACAGACACATCGACACAAAGCTGGATCTTCATCTAGTCCGGTTCCCTGTCGTATTTTCTTCAGTCGGCGCCATCATAGGTACATTAAAAAACGTAGTTAATTTTGGTGTCGTAGAAATATAGTTATTGTTTTTTCCCATTTTTCTGTTCTTTTTTGGCAACCAATCCCACGAGAACGCCCGCAGCCTTCAAGTCACCACAGACATGCATCCCATACTGTCAATCAAACACATGCAAGTACCAGCAGTCAAATACACATCAGTGTGAACGTGTGTTAATGTCTCCACATATCCTGGGTAACATATCTGTTGGATGGATGTTGGCAGACATAGTTATGAGGGTTGTGTCACAGAGGACCTTCACTCATCGCTGTCGGTGTTTGTGTGCCATGCAGGGTAATACAGCTCGCTCTGATCCTCCTCCAGAGCCAACACAGCTGTGTCTGTTTGTGTGTCTAAACTCACCTGATGCACACACAAACAGCAGCCTTTAAATGGATTGACTGATCTTCTGTCACTGTGCCATTCTGTCAAGGAATAAAAACACATCTGTGTTGCTGGTGTCTTTCAAAAATCAACTAATTAAAAGGACAGCTATACCTATCTCTATTTCATTTTTTCCATGTTTGATTATGGTGCAAAAATTGCAGAGAACCAAAGTGGAACAGAAAAACTTAATTAAAGAAAAAAGAAACCAGTGCATGGCGGCTAAATGTAACGCTATGTGTATATTTCCTGAAGCCTTTTAGATGTTACTCTCTAAGATGAGGCAGTTTATGATGCTCTTTATGAAACACATTTTTAAAAACTGTGACCCATCCAGGTAAACGTAAATGGATGAGTCACATCCAACCAGTGGGTTGTTTTTCATGTCTCATGATGGTTTCAGACCACTAGTCTAATAAAGAGAGTTGGTCTGAGGAAAACAATTCTCAAAAGGTTCTGAATGCATTTACACCTTTATTTAGTGCTATCCAGGTCTGACCAGATCTTTCATGATTTTTTAATGAAGGGCTGCTTCATTAAAAATGTCCAAAATATTCTCAGTTAACTCTGTCTATATCTGCAATAATATGCATTGTTTATGATGTCCCTAGATGTAATGGGTTTCATAAAAAAATGTGTTTGATTAATATGCAGCATTGCGTCTGACACTTGTGTGAGAAAAAAAAAACACCAACAACAAGGGTGGATACACCTGGGATCAAACCCTGAATCTGAAGGTTGGGAGGCAGCTAATCCACAGTACTTTGACAGTACAGAAATTCATTAAAAATACATAGTTTGTTATTAAAATTGCCAAGATATTCTCATTTAAACCTGTGTATATCTACAATAATATATATTGTTTATAACGTCCCTAAATGTAATAGTCCTTGAACAAAAAAATGAAAAGGCTTTGTTTATACATTGACAACCTATAATGAACCGAATTTAAATAGTCATTAAAAATCCATATTTCATAAAAAAAATTCACAACATTTTTGTAGATCTCCGTGACTATAGAAGAAACAATATAACTGTTGTAAGGATTATGGTTATTGATTAATTAATATTCATCAAGAATTATAATTTAAAATCATAATTTAAAACAATTTTATTTCTTCACCAAAAATCATTACTTACAAATAGAAATCAGAGATATCCTCTGGTGTTGTGATTCTGGGCTCAAAGCTCTTTAATAATTACAATGTTTTAACCAAACCACAAACTGTCACTGTTTATTCAACCACTTCACCGAAGGTGGGGGAACTTCGACCTTGTTTTGACAGATAAATGACTCTTGCAAACACAAACACTTCTCTTAATTATATATATGAAGATTTATTGAAGCCAAATAATCCTGATATACCATTATTCTGGTCCAAAAACCTTCACCTAATTAACAAGCACCGTTCTACACAAAGGGAATAAAAATGACTACCTAACAATGATAATAAAAGAAATACAGGGGTTGGACAATGAAACTGAAACACCTGGTTTTAGACCACAATAATTTATTAGTATGGTGTAGGGCCTCCTTTTGCGGCCAATACAGCGTCTATTTGTCTTGGGAATGACATATACAAGTCCTGCACAGTGGTTAGAGGGATTTTAAGCCATTCTTCTTGCAGGATAGTGGCCAGGTCACTACGTGAAACTGGTGGAAGAAAACGTTTCCTGACTCGCTCCTCCAAAACACCCCAAAGTGGCTCAATAATATTTAGATCTGGTGACTGTGCAGGCCATGGGAGATGTTCAACTTCACTTTCATGTTCATCAAACCAATCTTTCACCAGTCTTGCTGTGTGTATTGGTGCATTGTCATGCTGATACACGGCACCGCCTTCAGGATACAATGTTTGAACCATTGGATGCACATGGTCCTCAAGAATGGTTTGGTAGTCCTTGGCAGTGACGCCCCCATCTAGCACAAGTATTGGGCCAAGGGAATGCCATGATATGGCAGCCCAAACCATCACTGATCCACCCCCATGCTTCACTCTGGGCATGCAACAGTCTGGATGGTACGCGTCTTTGGGGCTTCTCCACACCGTA
This sequence comes from Girardinichthys multiradiatus, assembly GCF_021462225.1. NCBI lineage: Eukaryota > Metazoa > Chordata > Actinopteri > Cyprinodontiformes > Goodeidae > Girardinichthys > Girardinichthys multiradiatus. The sequence continues at coordinate 44,711,715 of NC_061796.1, read as the reverse complement.
ACTCTCCCGGATGTGGGGAAAACAGTAAAGGTGGACTCATCAGAGAACAATACATGTTTCACATTGTCCACAACCCAAGATTTGCACTCCTTGCACCATTGAAACCGACGTTTGGCATTGGCATTGGCTATAGCAGCCCGGCCGTGTATATTGACCCTGTGGAGCTCCTGATGGACAATTCTGGTGGAAACAGGAGAGTTGAGGTGCACATTTAATTCTGCCGTGATTTGGGCAGCCGTGGTTTTATGTTTTTTGGATACAATCCGGGTTAGCACCCGAACATCCCTTTCAGACAGCTTCCTCTTGCGTCCACAGTTAATCCTGTTGGATGTGGTTCATCCTTCTTGATAGTATGCTGACATTACCCTGGATACCGTGGCTCTTGATACATCACAAAGACTTGGTCACAGATGCGCCAGCAAGACGTGCACCAATAATTTGTCCTCTTTTGAACTCTGGTATGTCACCCATAATGTTGTGTGCGTTTCAATATTTGGAGCAAAACTGTGCTCTTACCCTGCTAATTGAACCTTCACACTCTGCTCTTACTGGTGCAACGTGCAATCAATGAAGACTGGCTACCAGGCTGGTCCAATTTAGCCATGAAACCTCCCACACTAAAATGACAGGTGTTTCAGTTTCATTGTCCAACCCCTGTTTATATATATGCATTTAGTGTCTATGAAGATCCAACCAGCAGTTTTATGGACAAAATGTGTAATATGGGTTAAATGGAAAGAAATCCTCCTGGTGTTCTGATGTCTCGATTGCAGCAATCAGCTGATAAAACGATGGGGCCACGCCCCTTTAGCCACAACCAGCTGATCGCCCCAAATCTTGACAAAGGGTCATAAAACTCTGAGGTGGGAACTCGGTGGAAAATCTCCAGCAATAAAACTGGAACAAAGAGTAGTTGGGCAAGGCCCAGACCACAGTTGCCTTGAATGAAAAACTTTTAAAAGTCCAACTTCTAACTTCTGGCTGATTTGAGATCAGCTGGACAAAACATTAACCACGCACAATTCAGCAGCAAATCAAAACACAGCTCAGCATAACATAATTCAATCGGTATTGCAGGCAACAAGTTAATACCTTAGATTAACTACTGGTGATCCTACATCACCTTAACTATGCCTCATCCTGCCCAGACCTCTAAATGCACCCATCTGGTTTAATATAAAAAGAACGAAATTACTTTGAGGTTGATTTCTGCTCTCCACCGGTTGAGGATGGATCAAGTCTGAAGAAAAAGGAGGGGAGGGCGACCACGCGTCCGTGATCAAATTAAAGAAAAAAAACCCCGGAAATTTCTCATCCGTCCAGGAGGGGAAAAGATGAACCGTTAGTCGACTGCATTACACAAGGAGGAAAACTCATTCCCTTGGACATAGAATCTCTGTAGGTTTCCACCTGCGCCGGGTGTCGCCGTGGTCTTCGATCGGTGAATAAATCCTCTGATCTTCTCGTATCAGACAGATTTCCAGCTTTCAAACTCTTCCAGGAATGGCCTTGTGGAGCAAAGGTTCGCCTGCGAGCTTTTGTCTCTTCAGATATGCACCTCCGTTGCGCTGCCCTGTGAGACAGGCGGGAAATGGCAACGAAACTCTGCATCTCAGCCGGTTCATACTCCCAGTGACGTCAGAGCTGCGACGTCTGTTGAGCTGCGTGTGTCAAAATGTGTGACCAAAATGGATGGCCCCAACACTGTTTATTCAAGTGCCTAAATGAATTACCTTTTCAACCAAAAATCATTAACTGTCATATCAATAGTACTTAGCCAAATTTAAATATTTATATAAAATATATGGTATTTCATAAAATTCCCTAGACATTCTCAGAAAACCATATTTATATGTGGAATGATATATATTGTTTGTCATGTCTCTAATTTTAATGATTGTTTTAAAAGAAATTCCTAACTATCATTTCAGTGATATTAGTAATAATGACCAAAATTGAAAAATTCATGTAAATCCCTTTAGTGTCAGAAAAATCTCAAAATATTCACCAAGAAACTAGGTCATATGTAGAATAGGTCTGATTTTCTTCAGCCACCACACTTCAATGAGTTCATCAAAATGAATTTATAATCGCCATTATTGATTAGCATATATCTTTATGAATTAATTGTACACAAGTGGGCAGTCCAAATTGAACAATGTTTATTGAGGATTATAGGCATTGTTTACTTAAGTAGTGTGCAAAATTCCATGGCGTTTGGCCCAACAGAACCTGAGATACAACTGCTAGATTTATTACCAAACATTGTACACTGTAGTAACACGCTTTGAGATAGAGCTTTAGCTAGATTAGGTACTTTTCAGGATTATGCACAGAACGCATACTGAAGGTTTGGACTGTCTAGGTGCCATGAGTGATATTTGGGGAATTTCTTTATAAGCAAAGGGTCGGAGGTACATTTTCGCACATAAGCCACGCCCACTTTGCCCAATCATTACCATATTGATAACATATTCTCTAGATGGTATCCTGAAGAAATGTATCAAATTTTATATAAATCCATTTAGCTATTTTGGCTATATACATTTCTCTTGCTTATACCCCCCCTAGGCTTAGATCCCTCTGAATATAAGTACATACTTACAGTTTGACCTTATGAACTACTGGTATGAAGATTATTTGTACATCTTAATCTATTTTTAAGTTGGGCCCAAAAAACCTTTTTTTTTGCTTCAAAAAAGTTTGATTACAAATAATTCGCAAACCAAAAAATAATTTTGAAATCCGTTCCATATTGTTTTGTCGGCTATGTCTGCAGTCTTACTAGGCCCGGTTTTGCTTTGATCGGCCTTACCCCTAAGGAAGAGGTAATGGAAATATGTTTCACATATTACGCAACATTGTTGCTAATTAGCATAACTCTATGATTTTTTTTTCAAAACTCACATGATTAAGAATGACTCAAAGAACATCCAGGAATTGAGATTTAGTCTCTGCAAGCAACAGTTTCAGATATAATCAACGAAAAGGCATTTTAAGTTATAACACTGCCACCTAGTGGTGAAACTTAATTTTTTCTTTTCATGTACCTAGGTAGCACAATTCTGCATATCATCTGTACTTTCCCCGACAAAATCTTTCAAATTCACTGAGTTCAAAGGTCAAATGTGAAATAGCAGATAAGCTACGCCCACTTTTTAATCATATTAAAAGTATGTCCTGAGGTCAAGGTCTTGAGCATATGGACCATGTTGCGTGTCAATCCATCAATCCGTTATGCAGATATAAACGTCTGGTGCCCATAGCACCCCCCATAATAGAATGTGTATCAAACTCATTTATAGGCACATGAAATATGGCAGAGATACAGTCAATTAACTTTTGTGCTAGTTCGCGAATAAAGTTTGTCCGCTTGTAGCTTTAACAACATTTGAACATTTGACAAAGATTTCATACCATTGTGTCCCGCTAACTCTGTAAAGGGTATATACAGAGTTTTATGTTGTTTGAGCTCAAAATGTAGGAGGAGTTGTGGAAAATAGATTTTGCCTTTGTCACGATGTAGCAGAAAATCTAGCTAGGCAGAAGTGGGCGTGGCCAAAGGAACAAGGTAATATAAAGCTTTGGAGTGTGGGATGTACGGTTTGGAAGTTATAAGTCCAAACGTGTTGTCATAATAATAATAATAAAAATAGTAGTAGTCATAATAATAATAGTAATAGTGCCCCCTAGTTGTTAGGGGAGCTGAATTTTAAAATCTGAATAGTGGTTGCGATTCTGTACTAGGTTGCTATATCAGTTTCTTTCCAGTATTTTCTGGTTCTTGCGCCCAACGACTTTTAGCAGAGAATAATAATAATAATAATGAAAAAACGAAGCAAAAACAATAGGGTTCCCTGCACCCGCAGGCTTGGAACCCTAATAAGTTTTTGATGTATTTATGTGTAAACTTGTAAACATGTAGCATGCTTTTGTCGTTTGTTCCTTCACCATCTCTACATGTCTAAAAGGGCAAAGTGAATTGGGAGTTGTTGCTTGCACACCTTCCATAGTGGAGTCACTGTTTTACAGTAAGAAAAATAAAATGTGTGGGTTGTTGCTGTCATTCATATCTTTTATTGTAAATATTGCTAATGTTCTAAGCTTTTTTGTTCCCTGAGTGAAATGTGCTGTAAAGACCAAATTCTGTTTCCTTTCTGCTCCTTTTATGCTTAAAAGCGAATAAGTTTTTAAAAGAATAAGATGGCAGCGCTGCATTTAGCTTGTTAATGCACACTTTGGCAACTGATTGCAGAGCTGTGTTTTCTGTTCTTTTGAAATATTTTTACAGCAACTACCCTTTTTATTTTTACCTCGATTCTCTTTTGAAGCCCTTGAAAACAAACTTTACTCTGTGTGGGTGTTTTAAGGGGTCGTCATGCTGTTTCTGCTCTATGCTTGGTTTTGCCTTTTATGTGTTTTAGATCCTCTTCTCATCTTTAATATCTCTCGCGTATGCTGATCACAGATGTCTTTCTCCTCCTGTTGCGCTGCTCAGCAGGTTGCGACAAACCGTTTTTTTGAAAGCTTTTTATATATAAACTTGTCTTTCATTTTAATAAGTTTTCATCATTGGCTTTGTTACAACCTGTAGGCGTGACTGTATTTTAATTTAGTCCCCTACATCTTGTTTTCCTTCCCTCCTCTAATTAAAGCGTCTTTCAGCACTTGCAACAGAAGCGGTTTTCTATTTCTGATACCGTGTTGGTTCACTGCCACATCTCCTCTTCACGCTAAATCCATCAGCTGCCATTCAAATCAGATACTCAGAGGAGAAAGACAGAAAATAGCTCTGCCATTGTGTCTCTGTCCCCTCGATTCAGTTGCCTCCTGCCCCAATTCTCCTACATTGTTTGTAACTGATCCTCTATGAAAAAACTGAAATTGGAAAGCAGCAGATTGGAGTTTGGGGTAAACAAACCTCAGTTATTTCTCTTTTTTTAAGCTTAGTTTTGCAGAACAAGGCGTGACACGCTCTGCATTGAGATTCAAATGAATAAGTGGCGGCTTAAGATGGACTTATTCGCACTTCACTGGGACTATTTTTCCGCTTGTGTGGAGGATGTGTCATACTTGACTCTTTCTGTGTAAATGTTTAAGGACAAAACAGCTTTCTCTGTTCAGTCCATCTCACTGCGAGGACTGATTTTCTGTTCAGAGCTTTATGAAACTTTATTGATCTCTGCCTGGAGGTTAGGCCATGCTCAGATAAACTGATCCAGTAGATAAGCAGAGGACTATCAACTCAAAAACAGAACAGACCTAAATAGCTCAGATCTTTCTTTTAAGATTGAGGAGAAATTGTTGCAGGCATGAAGGCTGCAAAAAAAATTTAACAGCAGGAGCCTGTCATTGAGAGACAGATCTGGGATAGCAATAAGACGATCAAGAGGACATTGATGAATAACAGTGTGGCATTTCTTGCCTAAAGCATCAGATCCCTCCTTCTTCGGTAAGGTCTTGCAGGGACTAACATTTGAATTACTTGATTGTTTTTCTTATAATATCTCACTGTCTCTTTGTCATCCTACCTCAGTGTAAATAAGTTGGTACCTAATATGTTGAGCAAGGAGCAGAATACAAGAACACATAAAAGTGCAACATAAAGTTAAAGTACTAAAAGTCCAATCAACCCCATTTATTCACAGCACGACATAAAACATTTTAAAAACCACAACAGTACCTCACAGAATTTCCTTCAATAGCAATATAGGTGTTCGTTGTTCTTGAAAGCACAGCTTCAGGTTATTGATAGTAGACATTGATTATGCACAGCTCTCTGAAGGCTTTGCATTTACATTTCTGTTGGGCTGAAGTTTAGATGGCAGCTTGATGTGCTTCTTTTTGACTCATTCTGTTTCTTTTATTAATGTGATATTTTTCATGTTAATTCAATTCAATCAAGTTTATTTATATACTGCCAAATCATAACATGTGTCACAACACATGCTGTCTCAAGGCACTTTACAAAGTCAATTTCAGGCAAGGTGCAAACTATAAAAATATACAGATTCCAAGTCACATACTGCACATACATTCCAATTGATCCTACTTTTCAAACAATGCAGCCAAATTCTGTTTATTATTGAAATTGGTTAAATAGTTTTATATTTAAGGAAACCCAGCAGATTTCTATAGTGACTTACATGATTCACTCCCCTGAGTGAATCACATGAGCATGTAGCGACAGTGGACAGTCGCTTGCATTGACTTTGCAGCAATCCCTCATACTGAGCATGCATGTAGCGACAGTGGAAAGGAAAACCCTTCTTAAACAGGAAGAAACCTTCAGTAGAACCGTAACCAGGCTCAGTGTGAGCGACCATCTGCCATGACCGCCTTGGGGCTTTAAGAAAACAGAGCAGAGACACAAAAGAACGCAGAAGCAACTTAAAAGAAAGCATTAGAATGATTAATTATTCTCTAAAAAGGAATTTAGAGGCTGATTGATTGCAGGTGGTCAGGTGCTGTGGCTGCAGACAAACCCATATGATTAAACCTCCAACACTGCTTGACAAGCCATTGGAACATTTGGATTGGCAAATAAAAATAAATAAAATAATATAACTGGTTGTTATGGCAAAACCATTGCGTCTGTCTTTTGTTTGACACATTTATAAATATTTTTTTGTACTCACACTTTCCTTCTCATCTCTTATATCTCTCAGGTGTGTTGGTGACTGCAAATTATGTGGAAATATTCAGAATTTTGCATTGCTTATTTGCTGATTTCATTCCTTAGTAGCATTGCAATAACAGATAAAACAATTCAGATTCAAAGCCTCTAACTGTGCTGTATAGGGCTGCTCGATCAATTAATTAACTGGCATTAATTAGTTGCCCCTTGCTGCCCCTGTCTTTTTATTTGCAAGGGAAGGGCTACAAGTGATATTTTAGTCTGCTTCCTTATTCCAGTTATATATTTGTTAAATAAAGTTGTGAAACTGTGTAATATATAATTTTTGTTCCTCTTAGATTGTATTCATCTAACTTCAGGCCTCGTAAGGATGATATAATTTTTAAACCCCATGACAAATTAAAGTCTTTAAGCAGACCTTGTAACATGCCTGTAAGTCTTTGGTTTGACTGTACCTTTATAATCCAGTGATTTTGTGTATTTTTTTCACCAATAAAACTCCTGCCATAGCCTGTAAGGACATGTTTTGGGTATTTTTTTAAACTTATTTGTTGTATAAAACCTGCAGTGATGATGGTATGCAAAATATAAAAAATGTGTTTCTAGATTATTTAAATGCAGCATCTTCTCAGCTGTAATTGGGTTGTTCAAAGAGTATTTCCTTCTTCTGTTGTTCATTTTTTTTGTTTTTGTAAGATCATTGATGCCGTATGACCTTTATTTACTTCAGTCTTCATAGACCTGTCCCCTCTAGATTGCTTTCATAAAACGTACAATTTAAGAGATTCACTGCAGTGTGAAGCATCTCCCCAGCCCTTCTAACCTAAAAATGGTGCTGCAGTTCAGTGCCAGGGAAAATTTAATCTAACCAATGAAAGGAACTTACCGTAAAACACAGGGCGATGTGAGTTGAAGCAGAGGGATGAAAGACACCATGGATGAAAGGCTGAGCAGAACAAATTCAATCTCATTTAGAGGCATTTGTTCACATGTTAGACTGTCTAGAAAATCTGAGAAATGTGTTCTGACTGGCACAGAGAAAAAACTTATCTGGCTAAAGAGAAAGTAAAGAACGACAATAACAATGTAGAAACTAATTTTAATAGCATCATTTGTCTCTCATTTTACATCTGAGATGAGAGAAAAGCTGTACAAATCAAGCCATTCTTTAGATGTCCACAACATTTATTCAGTGTGTCATTATTCTGCTCTTCCTGAGTCTTTACATACCTGCAAGTGTTCATGAAGCTTTGGCTCTAGTTTAGCCGCTCACATCAGGAATCTCTACACTGTTCAAGCTGTGCGGTAAATTTTCTGTGCTGAGAGGAATAAGTAAAGGTATATGACAAGTTAAACTTAGATAAGACAAATAGCTGTAACACCTGAAGGCTTAACAGTGTTGTCCCTATTCACCACAGACAAAATAAATACATTTATCCATCTATTTAGTCATGCTACAATCTTCAAAATGATTGTTGATTTAGGTGATGGACTGACACAAAGTAGTTTGCAATACTCGTACTCGTACTCGTCGTCTTCCGCTTTATCCGGGACCGGGTCGTGGGGGCAGCAGACTCAGCAGAGACACCCAGACGTCCCTCTCTCCAGACCTGGGCCGTCCCCTGGGCCTCCCCCCGGTGGGACGAGCCTAGAACACCTCCCGAGGAAGGCGTCCAGGAGGCATCCGGTATAGATGCCCGAGCCACCTCAACTGGCTCCTCTCGATGTGGAGGAGCAGTGGCTCTACTCAGAGCCCCTCCTGGATGGCCGAGCTCCTCACCCTATCTCTAAGGGAGTGCCCACCACCCTACGGAGGAAGCTCATTTCAGCCGCTTGTATCCGGGATCTCGTTCTTTCAGTCATGACCCAAAGTTCATGGCCATAGGTGAGGGTAGGAACGTAGACCGACCGCTAAATTGAGAGCTTTGCTTTTTGGCTCAGCTCTCACCACAACGGACCGGCACACCGCCCCCATTACTGCGGCAGCCGCAACGATCCGTCTGTCGATCTCCCGCTCCATTCTTCCCTCACTCGCGAACAAGACCCCGAGATACTTAAACTCCTCCACTTGAGGCAGGAACTCCCCTCCAACCTGAAGAGGACAAGCCACTCTTTTCCGGTCGAGAACTATGGCCTCGGACTTGGAGGAGCTGATCTTTATCCCAGCCGCTTCACACTCGGCTGTGAACCTCCCCAGCGCATGCTGTAGGTCTTGGCTAGAGGGGGCCAGCAGGACCACGTCATCTACAAAAAGAAGAGACCAAATCCTCTGGTCCCCAAACCAGACCCCCTCCGGCCCTTGGCTGCGCCTAGAAATCCTGTCCAGAAAAGTTATGAACAGGACCGGTGACAAAGGGCAGCCCTGCCGGAGTCCAACATGCACCGGGAACAGGTCCAACTTAGTGCCGGCATTGCGGACCAAACTCCTGCTCCACTCGTACAGGGACCGAATGGCCCCTAATAAAGGGCCCCCGATTCCATACTCCTGGAGCACCCCCCACAGGGCATCATGAGGGACACAGTCGAATGCCTTCTTCAGGTCCACAAAACACATGTGAACTGGTTGGGCAAACTCCCATGAACCCTCGAGTACCCTGTAGAGGGTATAGAGCTGGTCCAGTGTTCCACGGCCGGGACGAAAACCACACTGCTCCTCCTGAAGCCGAGGTTTGACTATCGGCCGGACTTTCCTCTCCAATACCCTGGCATAGGCCTTACCAGCGAGGCTGAGGAGTGTGATCCCCCTGTAGTTGGAACACACCCTCCGGTCACCCTTCTTATGAAGGGGGACCACCACCCCAGTCTGCCAGTCCAGAGGCACTGTCCCCGACCGCCACGCAATGTTGAAGAGGCGTGTCAACCATGACAGCCCCACAACATCCAGAGACTTGAGGTACTCAGGGCGGATCTCATCCACACCCGAAGCCCTGCCACCACGGAGCTTTTTAACCACCTTGGTGACTTCAGCCTGGGTGATGAAAGAGTCCAAGCCCAAGTCCCCAGCCTCTGTTTCCACCAGGTAATGTGTGATGGCAAGATTGAGGAGATTCTCGAAGTACTCCTTCCACCACTGGCTGTGGTTGGCTTGTGGGACTATTGAGGCGGCTGACGGGTACCGTGAGGCCAAGCGTGCTGCGGCCTGGGCGGTGGCAGAGGGAAAAACACAGGCCTGGGAGGAGTTCGGTAAGGCCATGGAGAAGGTCTACCACTTGGCCTTGAAGCGATTCTGGCAAACCGTCCTGCGCCTCAGGAGGGGGAAGCAGTGCTTCGCCCAACACTGTTTACAGTAGGGGTGGGAGGCTGCTGACCTCCACTGGGGACATTATTGGACGGTAGTTTGTAATAGTTAAGTGGAAAGATAAGGATACATGGTTTCCAAAATGTTTAAAAAACACACATTTAGAGATTGAATTTTTTAAGTCTTGCCACCAGAACAGCTTTTTTCAGATGTTCACTGTGTCCCTTACATGGATTGTGGCAAACTCAAACAATCATTAACAATGATTGGGAGTTGTCCTGTCAACAGTTTTTACTTGAGCTGTGGAATACTGCAGCTCCTCGAGTTACCATGGACCTCTTGGCCTCTTATCTGATTAGTGCCCTCCTTGCCCAACCCGTCAGTTTAGGTGGACCATGTCTTGTAGGCTTTCAGTCAGTGAGACCACTACAGGGCCATACATATTTAATA